>NC_091184.1:24746191-25019549 GCF_040958095.1 Procambarus clarkii | reverse complement strand
CCCAATCCAAACAACTTTACCATTGTGATCATTGCTGTCTTCTTATATGCGCTATCAATTTGCTGTATCGTGCCTATTAATCTTTGTTTAAATTACCAATCAAGCTGTCAATGCAATCAATCAGAGCTTTAATATACCAATGTGCTTTAATATACCTACTAATTTCTCTCATCTCATTTTTTCTTGCAATGTATCTGTTATCATTTTACTAATTCTGCTAGAATTTACCTACTTAAAATTATCTGTTAGATTAAGGACCTGCCTGAAACGCTGTGCGTATTAGCGGCTTTACAAGATTGTAAATACCATGCTATGTATTCTCACAAACCCAATGTACCTTCTTATATATAAATAAATAAATAAATAAATATATATATATATATATTGACGATAATCTCCTTCAAGAGATTGAGCCAGCTCTTCCCTCCAAAATACGTCGCTATATACATCTATGTAAAACTAATATGGAAGAAATATCCAACACATACAACTCCAAGGTTTGCAGAGCGCAAAACGTATGCAGCCAGGAACACCTGCTCCACATCGAATCACCAAACTACCTGTCTGTCGCCAGCTCATCGCTGATTGGCTGCGGGTCCAGTTGCACCTGCCCTCCACCCACCACACTACCAGATGTCTGGGGCCACACGACCGCCAGACCTCAGAATATCCAGTGCTTTCAACAAGTTAACACGTCTTCGTTGGTAGACTAAGCTGTGGCTTACGTGTACTAAGAGAGGTGATAGCTTAAAGCCAATATTCCTGCACCAATATTTACATTGTTTGTTATACACTTGTTATTACTCACTTGTCTTAACGTAACTTTTCATTTTGTCATTTGATTATTCTTATTATTTTGATTGATTGATTTTATTATACGAATTTGTATGTCCATTTTATTCATGTTTTGCTTTTCTAACGTAATTAAAATCTCATTGTTAAATTTACTTGTGTTTTGTGTGTCTTCCCATTACCTTACCACAGACGAAGTTCCAGATTTTCTATTTTTTGTTTCTATATGTGACGAGGCCATACCCCTAGCTTTTGAACAGCCGAACACCAACGCGTTACCGTCACAATATATATATATATATATATATATATATATATATATATATATATATATATATATATATATATATATATATATATGTCACATATATAAGCCCCATAATTTTGAGCATAGCGATGAACCCTGAGCGCTCCATCGCCCAGTGCCCAAAATTTACTCAACTTCCCAACTCCATCACGGCTAAAGTATGTCAGTTAAACAAGCTACGAGGATGAGGGAAGGGGACGTTCCCTCCATGCTAGATTTAATATTTACCAGGAAGGAGGAAGAAATATTTGACATTCAGTACCTTCCTCCCTTGGGTAAAAGTGACCATGTCTTTTTGGGAATAAAGTATGCAATGCGTTATAATCTGGAAGAAAATATGACGGTCGATGCAAATGAAAAACCTGACTTCAGGAGAGGACATTATGGCAACATTAGAAAAATTTTTAGTGAGTATAATTGGACAGACTTGTTTCTAGGCAAGGAAGTGAATGAGATGTATGTCAGGTTTTGTGAAATATATGATAAAGGCACAAAAAAATTTATACCAAAACAGAGAAGCAGAACTAGGAAACAGGATTGGTTCAACAGAAAGTGTGAGAGGGCCAGAGACCAAAAGACAAAAATGGAATCAATACAGGAAGAGGCTGAACCCCCAAACATACCAGCGATACAAAGATGCAAGAAACAACTACACGGCAGTGAGGAGAGAGGCAGAAAGAAATTTTGAAAAAGGGATTGCAGACAAATGTAAAACAGAACCAGGTCTATTCTATAAATTCATAAACAACAAATTGCAGGTAAAGGATAATATTCAGAGGTTGAAAATGGGAAATAGATTCACGAAAAATGAAAAGGAAATGTGTGAAACATTAAACAAAAAGTTCCAAAGTGTGTTTGTACAAAATGAAATCTTCAGGGAACCAGATACAATAAGAATTCCACAGAACAACATAGAGCACATAGAGGTGTCTAGAGACGAAGTGGAAAAAATGCTCAAGGAGCTAAATAAGTACAAAGCAGTTGGTCCAGATGGAGTTTCACCATGGGTTCTATGAGAATGTGCACCTGAGCTCAGCATTCCTCTTCAACTGATTTTTCAGGCATCCCTGTTTACAGGAGTTGTAGCTGATGTGTGGAAAAAGGCTAACATAGTTCCAATCTACAAATGTGGAAGCAGGGAAGACCCTCTTAATTATAGACCGGTATCATTGACAAGTGTAATAGTCAAAATATTGGAAAAAATAATTAAATCTAAATGGGTAGAACACCTGGAGAGAAATGATATAATATCAGATGGACAGTATGGTTTTCGATCTGGAAGATCCTGTGTATCGAATTTACTCAGTTTCTATGATCGAGCAACAGAGATATTACAGGAAAGAGATGGTTGGGTTGACTGCATCTATCTGGACCTAAAAAAGGCTTTCGACAGAGTTCCACATAAGAGGTTGTTCTGGAAACTGGAAAATATTGGAGGAGTGACAGGTACGCTTCTAACATGGATGAAAAATTTTCTGACTGATAGAAAAATGAGGGCTATGATCAGAGGCAATGTATCGGACTGGAGAAATGTCACAAGTGGAGTACCACAGGGTTCAGTTCTTGCACCAGTGATGTTTATTATCTACATAAATGATCTACCAGTTGGTATACAGAATTATATGAACATGTTTGCTGATGATGCTAAGATAATAGGAATGATAAGAAACTTAGATGATTGTCATGCCCTTCAAGAAGACCTGGACAAAATAAGTACATGGAGCGCTACTTGGTAAATGGAATTTAATGTTAATAAATGCCATGTTATGGAATGTGGAATAGGAGAACATAGACCCCACACAACCTATATATTATGTGAGAAATCTTTAAAGAATTCTGATAAAGAAAGAGATCTAGGGGTGGTTCTAGATAGAAAACTATCACCTGAGGATCACATAAAAAATATTGTGCGAGGGGCCTATGCCACGCTTTCTAACTTCAGAATTGCTTTTAAATACATGGATGGTGATATACTAAAGAAATTGTTCACAACTTTTGTTAGGCCAAAGCTAGAATATGCAGCAGTTGTGTGGTGCCCATATCTTAAGGAGCACATCAACAAACTGGAAAAGGTGCAAAGACATGCTACTAAGTGGCTCCCAGAACTGAAGGGCAAGAACTACGAGGAAAGTTTAGAGGCATTAAATATGCCAAAACTAGAAGACAGAAGAAAAAGAGGTGATATGATCTCTACATACAAAATAGTAACAGGAATTGATAAAATCGATAGGGAAGATTTCCTGAGACCTGGAACTTTAAGAACAAGAGGTCATAGATATAAACTAGCTAAACACAGATGCCGAAGAAATATAAGAAAATTCACTTTTGCAAACAGAGTGGTAGACGGTTGGAACAAGTTAGGGGAGAAGGTGGTGGAGGCCAAGACCGTCAGTAGTTTCAAAGCGTTATATGACAAAGAGTGCTGGGAAGACGGGACACCACGAGCGTAGCTCTCATCCTGTAACTACACTTAGGTAATTACTGTACATACAATATTTATTTTTTAGTTTCCCATGATCAGAGACTTTATTTTAACATTAGAAGAGAAAAAAAATTTTGCCAAGAATTTATTTCCTGCACACAGGGGGTATCCATATTTGGAGCCCGAGCAACACAGTGACTAATAAGGATACAAAGTATGCTCTCGGATGCAAGTTCGAATCCTCGTCACAGCCCTTGTGGATTTGTTCATACAAAGGGTAGTAGAACATTAGAAAACTTCAAGAAATATTCAATTAAAGATGCAATTTACAACTAGGCCAAAGAATGGAGCGAGTTAAAGGTCACCACATTAAAGAATGCATGGAATAAAATTCTGAGTCCGGTACCTGGTTAGAATGAAGACAAAGCTTACTATGATTTTGAGGGCTTTGATAATGCGATTTTTGAGACATTCAGAGATGCATGTGAGGAAGATTTGCAACTTTCTGATGTGAATGAGTGGTTAAATAATGATGCTGATGATCCAGGTTATGGTGAATTAACTGATAATGAGATTATCTAGTCTGTTACTGGTAATAATGATGAGGATGTGGAAGAGGAAGATGATAGTGTGTTATCTATTCCATATGCTGCATCATTGCAAAAGGTCAATGATCTGCTTGATTTGGTTGCTGTAACTGATAATGAAGAGCTGACAGATTATTACCTGCACCTAAAGGACAAGAAAAATATTATAATGAAGCTCACAACAAAGAAACAAACTAAGATTCAAAAGTTTTTGGTATGGTTTCACAGTAGGCCTACAGGACCAGCACCCAGCACTAGCAAGGACTCACCTTCTGAAGATGCCCAGGCAACTGGACCAGCACCCAGCACTAGCAAGGACACACCTTCTGAGGATGCTCAGGCAACTGGACCAGCACCCAGCACTAGCAAGGACTCACCTTCTGAGGATGCTCAGGCAACTGGACCAGCACCAGCACTAGCAAGGACTCACCTTCTGAGGATGCCCAGGCAACTGGACCAGCACCCAGCACTAGGAAGGACACACCTTCTGAGGATGCTCAGGCAACTGGACCAGCACCCAGCACTAGCAAGGACTCACCTTCTGAGGATGCTCAGGCAACTGGACCAGCACTAGCAAGGACTCACCTTCTGAGGATGCCCAGGCAACTGGACCAGCACCCAGCACTAGCAAGGACTCACCTTCTGAGGATGCCCAGGCAACTGGACCAGCACCCAGCACTAGCAAGGACTCACCTTCTGAGGATGCCCAGGCCACTAGACCAGCACCCAGCACTAGCAAGGACTCACCTTCTGAGGATGCCCAGGCCACTAGACCAGCACCCAGCACTAGCCATAACTTACCTGGGAGTACCACTTGAGCTGTACAGCACAGTTCTAATGACATTAAATGTACAAAGTGTAGTTTATATGATATAAGTGTACTGCAGTAGTGTGATTCCAGTGGTCTGTACTTTATGTACAGACTGTAGTGTATAATGTACATTTGTTAGAAAAGTTACTGTTGTTTAAACAATTTATATTCATATGTGTGGCACTCTCAGGATATTGAGGCTAACAAAGTTTGCACTACACAACTCAACTGGTAAGGTAAGTACAGTACTGTAACATGCAATATAAATTTATTTCATTGCAATACAAATTCTTTGTTATTTAAATTTTTCATAAGGCAAATGTGGACTGGCATATGCATTAATGTGATTGTATTTTTTTTTTGGGGGGGAAGGGGGTTGCTGGGGCCGAACGGATGGAATGAATTCCACACTGGAATGAATCGGCTATGCCCCATATAGTTCATTCAAGCGAGTACACACATTTAATTTCTACATTTACTGTCTACATTTAATGTCATCTAATTTCATGCATTTCTTTGATAAAGTGTTTACTCGTGTTCTTTATGATCTTGGTTATTTGAAAGTGTTGGCCAAATTAACCTTAAATTATAGTATGTTACTCTATGTTCTGATATGTTCAAAGAAAATGTTATAAGGAATAGTGCACTTGCTTTTCTAAATTACACCTTGTATTTCCATTCTATAATTAATGTAAATAAACTACTGTACTGTTGCTAGAACTACTGACTCCATAATGTAATAGTCTATGCTTGACATCCTTAACCACTGCACTGCGCAAAGCGCCTTTTGGCGCTCAGAGAGTTGTGCCCTTTGTTTTTTAATTTGGCTATATTTTAATGTTTTCATTACTATTTGTGTTTTGAAATGGAAATAGTTGACTTTGGAAACATTTTGACATTAAATTTACCTGAACATTTGTAAAAATAACAAAAATATGTCCTTGACAATTGCACCAAGACGTTTTTGCCGAAAATAGGTGAGCAGTGCAAGGGTTAAGTATCACCTTCTTCGTACTAATTTTTTATTTTCCTTGAACATTCTCATTTTGTTAGCTTACTTCTCTAATAGTATTAAGTGTTTTATCCCGTCACAACTTTAATTAAAAAATTTCTATATTATTATTAATTTTGCCCGAAACGCTTTGCGTAATAGTGGCTTCATTAGTATGTGTAACTTCTGTCCCTTCAATTGAACAATATTCTTATGTTCTTTGTAGACACAATCTTTTGAATAAATAATAATATTATTATTATTATTTACACAGAAAATCACACAAAAGTGATATACATCAATGAGAAAATTCCCTCGGGCTGTGAGATGATGCGAACCTGCAATGTTTGCATTACCTCACAGCCTCAGCGGATTGTTCATTGATGTATATCACCTTAGTGTGATTTTCTGTGTATCTGAAGTTGTGCATACAATGTTGAACTACAGTACTTTATCCTTCACCTGAGTGCTTGGGGGTCTTACATAAAACTTGGACTGGCTTCAGGACTGTGATATCAGGATATCACAGACTTCCTGTGATATCAGTAGAAATCCGATTGTAAGAAAGTCAGTGGTGGTACAGTAGTAGAGTATGCAGCTGGCAATGCCTTGGTCATGGGTTTGCAACACTACACAGTCCCAGTGGAATTTCTCATTATTATTATTATTATAAAAGTTTCATTATTCAATAGGCCAATGTCCACACCCCAACAATGCCATTGGCATATAATTTACCCCAACAATTCTAATGGCCTACATCTACACCTCCAACAATTCCAAAGTCCTATTTCCATACCCCAACATTATTGTTGAAGAAAAAAAATTGCTGTTTGTTGACCAACTTGTATATTGGCTATTTTCTACCATGTTCCCCCCCTTTTTTCATCTTTTATTATTTTTATTTTTTCCTTTCAATGCAATTATACTTTAAGCTTAATTACTATTAAGTTTTAGTCTAAGTGTTTTTTTTCCCCACCTCACCTTGCCCGAAACGCTATGCGTACTAGTGGCTTTAGGTACAGTATTGTATGTACTACCTCTATCTTTAAATCAAACAGAATGTTTGTACTGTAACTCTGCAACTATGTATGTACTTTTCCTAAATAAATTTTTATTATTTTTATTATTAACAATTGTATGTTGGGGGGTGTAAGACAATGGTGGAGCAGAAAGCTCAGTACTCACTTCCCCCCTTCAGAGCAGGAGAGATTGCTGAAATAGAGGGAATACAGAGAACATATACGGCACGCATCGTTGAGATAAAACACCTAAATTATTGGGATCATCTCAAAGCTCTCCAAATGTACTCTCTAGAAAGGAGACGAGAGAGATACCAAATAATATACACATGGAAAATACTGGAGGGCCAGGTCCCAAATCTACACAGTAAAATAACAACGTACTGGAGTGAATGATATGGAAGAAAATGCAGGATTGAACCTGTGAGGAGCAAAGGTGCCATAGGCACAATCAGAGAACATAAGAGCAAAGGCAACTGCAGACGGCCTATTGGCCCATACGAGGCAGCTCCTATCTATAACCACCCAATCCCACTCATTTACATGCCCAACCCATGCTTGAAACAATCGTGGGACCCCACCTCCACCACGTTACGTGGTAATTGGTTCCACAAATCAACAATCAACAACCCTGTTACCGAACCAGTATTTACCCAAGTCTTTCCTAAATCTAAATTTATCCAATTTATACCCATTGTTTCGTGTTCTGTCTTGTGCTGATACTTTTCATACCCTATTAATATCCCCTTTATTGTGTCCATTCATCCACTTGTAAACCTCTATCATGTCACCCCTAACTCTTCGCTGTATAAACATCAGAGGTCCACGGTTGTTCAACGTTCTCCCAGTGACTATAAGAAATATTGCCGGAACAACCGTGGACATCTTCAAGAGAAAACTGGACTGTTTTCTAAGAGAAGTTCCGGATCAGCCAGGCTGTGGTGGGTATGTGGCCCTGCGGGCCGCTCCAAGCAACAGTCTGGTGGACCAAACTCTCACAAGTCGAGCCTGGCCTCGGGCCGGGCTTGGGAAGTAGAAGAACTCCCAGAACCCCATCAAGCAGGTATCAAGCAGGTAATGCACTCAAGTACTTACGGAGGATGATGAGAGTGCGAGGAACAAGGTGGTCAGGTGGAGCCAGTGACTCCTTCCTTCAACAGTTTTGTCTCTCCCTCGTGGTATATCCTCAATGTCTTCAGTGGTGTGGCCTCACCACACACTTACACTGCCATAAGTGTCCTGAGAGTACTGTGGGAGGGACAATTTGGCGGGTATTGTGGACACAGGTCTTTAAGACAGGCGAACTTCACGAGTCGTGGAGACGTCTATAGCAACCTTTGTTGTGATGACGTCACTCGTTCGCTCGCTTACCCGCCACGTCGCTCTTCCCATTTTCTTTGGTTACTGATCTTTGCCGACCTTTAATTAACCTGAGAGCCACTAATATTAGTGGCCTCAACGAGGACAGGAAGTTGGCGGCTTGTCAAAGGTCCTACCCATTTGCCTGGACGATCTTTTCTATCTGTATGTTAAAACCCAGTAGAATCTTTGGCGTTGACCTTACCTACTCTTTGGCGGGTAGGCTGTTCCACGGGTTTACCACCATACGGGTGAAAAAGCCTCTCCTGTTTTCTGTCCTACATTGTGGCTTGTTGAGCTTGAACCCGTCCGCTCCTCGTTCATGTTACATCTGACCTTGTGAAGAAAGTGTCTTTCCTCTTTGGACATCGTCCAAATTGTTGAGTATTTTAAGTGTTTCGATGAGCTCCGCCCTGTCATGCCCTGGTTTGCAGTGTTGTTTGGCCAGTGGCCCTCAACCCTTCCTGATACGAGAGATGACTAAGCTCTGGTATGATTTTTGTTGCCCGGTGTTGCATCTTCTCCAGAGCAGCTATGTCTTTCTGAAGATAAGGTCTCAATGCCTGTATGCAATAATTCCAGGTGGGGGCGCACCAGAGACTTATACAATTGAAGGACTACTTTAGTTTCCTTGAAGGTAAAGGCAACGCTTGATTATTCCCAGGTTTGGTTCACTTTTTTAACTGCCGCTCCCACTTGTTGTGCAACTTTTAGTGAATGATGGATTCTGATTCCAATGTCGCATTCTTCATCTATCTGTTGTAAGGTAGTGTGGGCAATTTGGTAGTTGTGACGTGGAAGTGTTATGCCCTACTGGCAAGATCTTGCATTTATCGACATTAAAGAGCATTTGTCAGTCATCTGACCATTGGTGGAGTTCATGTAGATCTCTTTGTAAGGTCTCAATATCACTTTCACTTCCTTCTTTATCATAGATTCTTAGTGTCATCTGCAAATGTGTCATCTGCCCAACATTCCATCTCCCAGGATGAACAGGACCAGCAAAAGCTGCTTGACTATGTTATTGTGTCGTCCCAAAATATTCCTGTGGAACGTGAAGGTGAAAAGTGTATTGAAATAGTTCAGGCTCTCATAAAAGACGAATTGCGTGTCACTCTAAATAAAACCGACATTATTGCTGCCTACAGAGCAGGCAAAAAGAATCCATCAGGTCTAAACCAGCGGAAAATTCGCCTCAAGCTAGCTTCCCAGTCCATAAAATCGCATCTTGTCCCGGACAGCTGCATCCCAACGAAAGGGAATCTACATCAACGAGTGCTTGACTCAAATCAATCAAATCTAATCAAATGTTTATTTAGGTAAGGTACATACATACAAGAGATTTTACAAAGAGTGATGGATTTATAGATAGGGCTAGTACATACAATGCCTAAAGCCACTATTACGCAAAGCGTTTCGGACAAGAAAAACTTAAATGACTAAAGCTAATACTAATTGAGCATAAGAATAAAATGACAACATGGAATGAAACATAGCTTAAAAAATCAGCACAAAAACAATTCTGTCGACAAACAGCGCTCTTTAAAAAAACAGACATTGGTTGACAATAGAGGGGTAAGGTAGGTTACAGGGAATTTATTAGGTATAGCTAGAAAAAAACTAGAAAAAACTAGAAAAAACTAGAAAAAACTAGAAAAAAAGACTAGAAAAAGACAGCAACTCCTCCACCGCCTGCGTCAAATCCGTCATCAAAACCCAGATGCGATTCATCAGTGCATCGTTAGAGATGGCTTGATTAAAGTGAGAAAGACCTGAGGAGGTAAAATGTTTACCAATTGCTAGTGAGGATAACCTCAACACTTTCCTCTCCCAATGTGGTTTGTCTCACCTTATTATCCCTCTCATTGAGTCAACATAATTAACCCCCTTGTCACCTAGTGCCGGGCTACGTATCCTAAGTCTCTTAATTTGTTACACTTTTTTAAAAGTAAATTTTAATTTAATGTATATTAGTCATTTATTGGACTTAATTAATTGAGTGCCTTAATATTGTCTTTAGTTCTTATTAATTATAGGATCATAACTAAACTATTTATAGTTAATAATCTTTAGATTAAACTTGCTATGTTTATTATTCAACTTTATTCTTTGCTTTCATTATTACCTCTGTTGCCTAGCCTCGCCATACTCCCTTACTCCATTGTACCCCTGACTTTGCCTGTGTCTCAAAATGCAAAATATTACTTACAGTGTACCTGAGAGTACTTGTACGCAATTCTACCTCATTTTTCTTTTTTTTCTTCATTTTGTGTTTGTCTTGTATAGGTCTTGTTTATATTTTAATTTTCCCCCTTTTATATCAAAATTTTGTTTTGTAATTGCCATTCTTGCCTTGTTTTCCTACAAACCAGCCTTTTTATGCAGATAAGTATAGACCCAGAAACTAAACCTCTTATCCACTATCTATGACAATCATCACTTTAATGATCAAAATTGCAGATATTTTACAGCTCATGATGTAAACAATGTATTCCGTCTCCCAGGAAGAACAAGACCAGCAAAAGCTGCTAGACTCTGTTATAGTGTCGTCCCAAGATATACCTGTGGAACATGAAGGTGAAAATTGTTTCGAAATAGCTCAGGATCTCTTAAAAACAAATTGCAGCTCAGTCTAAACAAAACTGACGTTATTGCTGCCTACAGAGTAGGCAAAAAGAATCCATCAGGTCTAAATCAACGGAAAATTCGCCTGAAGCTGTCTTCCCAATTCACGAAATCCAATCTAGTCCGGACAGCTGCATCTAAACGGAAGGGACTATACATCAACGAGTGCTTGACCAGGAACAGACAGCAAATCCTCTACCGCCTGCGTCAAATCCGGCAGCAAAACCCAGATGCTATTCATCAGTGCTTCGTTAGAGATGGTCTGATAAAGGTGAGAAAAACCGCAGAGGGCAAAATGTTCACAATTACTAAAGAAGAAAACCTCAACACTTTCCTCTCCCAATGTGGTTTGTCTCACCTTATCACTCCCAGTGAATTAACTTAATTAACCCCCTGTCAACTAGTGGGGCTAGGTATCCTAAGTCTCCTTGGTTCATTTTCTGACTTAATTTTTAACTTACTCTTACCTAGTCATTTACCGAAATTATTTAATTGAGTTATTAAGCAGTTCTTCAGGTCTTTTTAATTATACAGTCATTACTGAACTATCTATAGTTATTAATCATTAGCTTAAATTTGCCTATGTTTATTATTCAACTTTTCTTTGATTTCATTTATTACCTAGGTTGCCTAGCCTTGCCATGCTCCCTTACTCCATTGTACCCCTGGCTTTGCCTGCATCTCAAATTGCAAATTGTTACTTACAGTGTACCTGTGAGTACTCGTAAGCAAT
Source organism: Procambarus clarkii (assembly GCF_040958095.1). NCBI lineage: Eukaryota > Metazoa > Arthropoda > Malacostraca > Decapoda > Cambaridae > Procambarus > Procambarus clarkii. Next base: position 25,007,903 of record NC_091184.1, on the reverse strand, counting down.
CTACCTCATTTTTGCTCAATTTGTTTTTTTTTTTTGTATTGCTTAGTCTTGCTTATATTTTTTGTTTTGTATTTCCATATCTTGTGTTTTGTATAGTCCATGTTTACATGTTTTTTTTTTTTTCCTTTAATCTCATTAATTGCCTAGGTTGCCTAGCCTAGCCATACTCCCTTACTCCATTGTACCCCTGTAAGCCCCTTTTGTGTTTGTTTTGTACAGTATTGTGTATATATTTTTCCCTATTTTATAGCTTATTTCTACTTATTTCTGATTCTACATTCAGCTTTTTTTATGCAGTCAAGTATAGACCCAGAACTTAACCTATTATCCACTATCTATGACAATAATCACTTTAATGATCTAAATTGCAGATATTTTGCAGCACATGATGTAAACAATGTATTAACTCATATCACAATATCTCTGTAATCAATTTGAACGTTAGATCCCTAGGTAAACACTTCGATGATGTTAGTGCCTTGATTGAAAACTATTGGCAACAAATTCTCTTTTATTATACTTACTGAAACATGGTTGAAAGAGGATACTACTCAACTCTTTAACATGCCTAACTACTCAGCAATTCACAACTGTCGTCAACTTCAGAGAGGTGGTGGCACTGCTCTTTACTACCACCAAGAACTAACATGCTTAAAAGAAATTAGAACTAGAGACTGCTATGGGGAGTATACCTTCGCCAGCTTCAGAGTCAAGGGTGCCGAGTCTGTCCTGTCTGTGGGTGCAGTCTATAGAATTCCCAACACTGATGTGTCTGTATTCAACTCAAACCTTAGAAATCTAATACTTGATAACAGACTGAACAAAAACCACCTAATTATCGCAGGGGACTTTAATATTGACCTCTGCGAGCTAGAACACCCTACTGCTGTTAGCTTCCTCAACTGTATGAATTCCTGCCTCCTCATACCCTTAATCACTAGACCTACTAGAATCACTGATAGCACTGCCACGACTCTAGATCACATCTGGACCAACATAACCTCTCCGCTTACTTCAGGTATAATCACCGATAGCACTACAGACCACTACCCCACATTTCTCTTAACTAACATTAGCAAACCACCTCTAGAAACAAGGGAGTTAAGCTTTAGGCTGCACAATGAAACTGCTATAAACAATTTTATAACTGCTGCTGATAATGTCAACTGGGAGTCCGAGTTAGGTAACATAGGGGACATCAACCTAGCAGTGCAATCTTTTCTACAAACAACTCTTAGCCTTTATAACACCCACTGTCCTAGGCTTACTAAACAAGTCACAAGCAAAAGGCTTAACAATCCTTGGCTTACAAAGGGAATACTGAAATCCATTAACAAAAAACACGACCTTGAGAAGAAGTATAGGTTAGGAATTGTCTCCAAAGAATTCTCAAAGAATTACTCATTATTGCTATCTAAGATAATTAGACGAGCCAAAACTAAATACTACGAAGATAAATTTACTCAAATAAAGAGCAACATTAAACAAACTTGGAGCACAATTTCACAAATATTGGGATCAAAGAAATCTTTAAATAACAAACCGACTCTCCTGTCTAATAACGATGGTCAGCTTTCAGCCTCTGATTCTGCTATTGAGTTCAATAGGTTCTTCTCTTCCATTGGTTCATCCCTTGCAAATGATATTCCATCTTCCAGTACTGACATTAAGGACTATCTTACAGGTAACTATCCACAGTCTCTGTACCTAAAGCCTATTAACTCCACTGACGTCAATGAGATAATCCTTTCCCTTAAAACCAAGTCTGGTGCCCTTGAGGAGATACCAACTTTAATTTACAAAAAAGCCTCCAGATCTTTAGCCCCTGCTATTGCTTTGCTCTTCAACAAGTCACTTGAACTCCAAACCTTTCCCGATATTCTAAAAAAAGCTAGAGTAACGCCTGTCCACAAATGTGGTGACCCCACAGATGTTAACAACTACAGACCTATATCAATCCTGCCAAACTTGTCAAAAATTTTTGAAAAACTTATATACAAGCAGCTTTACTCATATCTAGCCAAACTCAATATACTTAGCCCTTGCCAATATGGCTTCAGACCCAAAAAAAGCACTAATGATGCACTTATTAGTATGCTTAACTCGATTCATACAGCTCTTGATAAAAAGGAGTTCCCGGTTGGGTTATTTGTGGACCTGCGTAAAGCTTTTGATACTGTCAACCACCATAACCCTCTTCTTAAATTACATCATTATGGAGTCAGAGGACACTCCCTACAATACCTCGAGTCCTACCTTACTGACAGGCTCCAATATGTTTCTGTGAATAATACAATTTCTCCCACCCTACCCATCAACATTGGTGTTCCTCAGGGCAGCATACTTGGCCCTCTCCTCTTTCTCATCTACATTAATGACCTTCCAAATGCCTCCCAACACCTCAAACCAATTCTATTTGCTGACGACACAACCTTCATTTACTCCAGTCCTGACCCTCTTGCTCTAAATGCCACAGTAAATACTGAGCTAAATAAAGTCCATCTTTGGCTAACTGCCAACAAACTCACCCTTAACATTGACAAAACCTTCTATATTCTGTTTGGCAATAAATCCTCTAGTCTTATAAATCTCAAAATAAACAATACCCAAATTTGTAACAAATTAGATGGCAAATTCCTTGGCATTCTCATTGACCACAAGCTGAATTTCCAGGGACACATTCTAAATATATCAAAAAAAGTCTCTAAAACTGTGGGCATTCTTTCTAAGATCAGATATTATGTACCACGCCCTGCCCTGGTGACTCTCTATTACTCCCTTATCTATCCTTATCTCAACTATGGTATTTGTGCTTGGGGTTCTACTACCCAAAATCACTTACGTCCTCTAATTACCCAACACAAAGCCGCTATTAGGACAATATCCAACTCTGGCCCCAGACATCACTCGGTACCCCTACTCAAATCTCTTAATATGTTAGATATTAAGTCACTGCACATTCTCTCATGTGTATTATACATATATAAAACGCTAAACCATAATGCCAATCCTGATCTTAAAAGCTTCATAGAAGGTTGTAACAGAACCCATGAGCACCACACCAGAAATAAATACAGCTTTGATATTCCTAGAGTACGTCTTAATCAAACTAGAAATGCTCTGCAAATCAAGGGGCCCAGAATGTGGAATGACCTTCCCAACCATGTTAAAGACTGTACCTCTCTCAACCAGTTTAAGATAAAAACTAAACACTACCTAATAAATTCCCTGTAATCTACCTCACTCCTTTAATCAACACTGTTTGTCAACCTATTGTATTTGTGCTGCTTTTTTCAGTCATGTTCCCCCCTTTTTTTTTATCTTTATTTGTATTTGTTCTCAACACCTTTTAATCTTTATGCTCAATTAGTATTAAGTTCTAGATATTAATGTTTTTCTTGCCCGAAACGCATTGCGTAATAGTGGCTTTAGGCATTGTATGTACTAGCTCTATCTATATATCAATCCATTAATGTAACATCACTTGTATGTATATACCTTACCTGAATAAACATCTAAATCTAAATCTAAATCTATTAACACATAATCACAATATCTCTGTAATTAACTTGAATGTAAGATCGCTTTATTTATTTATTTATTTATTTATTTATTTATTTATTTATTTATTTATTTATTTATTTATTTATTTATATACAAGAAGGTACATTGGGTTTGTGAGAATACATTGGATAGTACAGTATTTACATTCTTGTAAAGCCACTAGTTCGCGCAGCGTTTCGGGCAGGTCCTTAATCTAACAGATAATTTTAAGTAGCTAATTTCTATCAGAATTGATAAATGATAACAAATACATTGCAAGAGAAAAATGAGATGAGAGAGCTTAGTAAGTATATTAAAGCACATTGTTATATTAAAGCTCTGATTGATTACATTGACAGCTTGATTGGTAATTTAAACAAGATTAATAAACACCATACAGCAGATTGACAGCACATATAAGACAGCAATGATCACAATGGTAAAGGTGTTCAAATTGGGAACATAAAGGTTGGGAGATTGGGTAGCAATAGACACAGTGCAATTTTAAGGCAAAAAGTGAAAAACTATGAAGATGAAATTAGGTACTTTTTAGTATTGATTTTGATTGATGTAAAAGTTGGACAGCTTTTCAATTCAGTAGGGAGTGAGTTCCATAAACTGGGTCCCTTTATTTGCATAGAGTGTTTACACAGATTAAGTTTAACTCTGGGGATATCAAAGATATATTTATTTCTGGTGTGGTGATAATGGGTCCTATTACATCTGCCCAGGAAGAGTTTCAGAGCAGGATTTGCATTTAAGAACAGGGTTTTGTAAATGTAGTTGACACAAGAGAATGTGTGGAGTGAGATTATGTTGAGCATGTTTAGGAAGTTAAACAAGGGGGCTGAGTGTTGTCTGAAAGCAGAATTTGTTATTATTCTGATGGCAGAGTTTTGCTGGGTGATGATGGACTTGAGGTGGTTTGCAGTGGTTGAATCCCATGCACAGATACCATAGTTGAGATAGGGATAGATTAATGCATAATATAGAGAGATGAGAGCAGAGTTAGGTACATAATATCTGATTTTGGAGAGTATACCAACTGTTTTAGAGACTTTCTTAGTTATGTGTTGTATGTGGGTACTGAAGTTGAGTCTCTTGTCTAGGAATAGGCCAAGAAACTTTCCATCATTTTTATTGCTAATGTTTACATTGTCTATCTGAAGCTGAATTGCATTTGTAGATTTGCTTCCAAATAAGATGTAGTAGGTCTTTTCTATGTTAAGTGTTAGTTTGTTGGTTGACATCCATAAGTGGACTTTTTTTTAGTTCATTATTAACAACATCATTTAATGTATGTGGGTTGTGGTTGGAGTAGATGAGGGTAGTATCATCAGCAAACAAAATAGGTTTCAGAATGTTAGAGACATTAGGCAGATCATTGATGTATATAAGACATAGAAGAGGTCCCAAGATGCTGCCCTGTGGCACTCCAACGGTTATTGGTAGAATGGGAGAGGTTATATTGTTGATGGCTACACATTGGTGTCTATCACTAAGATAGGATTGGATATAGTCCAGTGAATGGCCTCGGATTCCATAATGATGGAGTTTACATAAGAGGTAATCGTGATTAACAGTATCAAAGGCCTTTCTCAGGTCAATGAAGAGTCCAATCGGAAACTCATTTTTGTCAAGGGCTGAGTAAATTATATCAAGGAGACTAATAATTGCATCGTTGGTACTCTTTTGAGAGCGGAAGCCAAACTGACAGGGGCTAAGAATGTCGAACTCTAGATAGGAGTAGAGCTGTTTGTAGATAATTTTTTCAAATATTTTTGATAGAATGGGTAGGTTCAATACTGGTCTATAGTTGTTTATGTCTGCCGGATTACCTCCTTTATGAACTGGCGTTACTCTTGCTTTTTTAAGGATATCAGGGAAGGTATGACACTCAAGGGATTTGTTGAACAGCAGAGCTATAGGTGGCGCAAGGGAATGGGAGGCGCTCTTGTATACAATGGATGGGATTTCACTGATGTTCCCAGCTTTGGTTTTTAGTGAGTGTATGATGGACACAACATCTGTCGGGCTGACTGGTGAAAGGAGAAGAGAGTTTGGATAGCTGCCTGAGAGATATGTGTTGTGTGTCTGAGTCTGTGGGATTTTACTTGCAAGGTTAGCACCAATCGATGAAAAGAAGCTATTAAATTCATTCGCCATTTCTAAGTCAGATAACGGTGTAAGGCCATCCTTAGAGAGTGTTATCTGGTTGTGGGAGTGTTGTTTAGTTCCTAGGATATTAGAGATGGTATTCCATGTGCTTTTCATGTTGCCTTTTGCTTCTTTGAATCTGTTACAACTGATATGAGTGGGGCTTCTATGGGGTACTGGTACTATTAAGGGGTAAAGGTAGTTAGAAGACAAGAGTATCAAATATGGGAGAGCTAAAAGGCCCGGCCCCCAAAATAAACTATCCACAGTAGTAATAACTTGCTACAAGACCATATATGTTAGTCTAAGGGTTGATCACTGCGCTCCCACCTTGGAAGAAGAGATACTCTGTAATTCATGTACTTATTTATTAACCCCTTAACAACCCCCCATATACACTCACACCAATAACAATAATAATAATAACTTTACCACACGATCTTACGTTAAAAGCCTTGGTCCACATAGACAGGATACAAGGTTTACACTAATAACAAGCTAGGGTAAAGTACTACTGGATAAGCACTGAAGCTGGATGCAGCTTAGGGTAGTGATACCATGTGGTACCCTAATACAAAACACAACACTTAGGGGTAAACAAAACACTGGCAAATACTAACCCCAGGTCTCACCAATAGTTACTACCAGAGTAGGCACACTCACTAATGCCCCGTACTTAGCTTAAGGATACAGGAACTTCAGGTAAGGGAAATAAGTAAGAGGAGAAGGAAGGAGAGTAGGGATACAGCCACAGAGTAGGTCTTAACCGCACGACACCAGCCACAGAGAAGAGCGAGCTAGCCACCAGCTGCCTCCCTCATCGTGGTGCCGGGAGGAGCCTAATTGATCGTGCAGCTAAGCACATTAAAGATCTTCCCCTATGCAACGTATTGTTACTTTATGAATGATTAGAAAGTATTAGTAAGCAAAGTTGGTGCCTATGTTATTATTTAATAATCAACCCCCAGCTCAGTCTTTAAATGCTCTTTGAGAAACAATAATAGTCTTACGTCTGGCAGGGAAGATACAAACAATTTCCATTCGAAATGCGCCAACTGTACTACTTAGGAAGTTTAATAGCTCAATTTTGACCTCTGGTTTCCACTGGAGAACCCAGGGTCGTAACAGAATCTAGTCTCATAATATGAAAGTTTTGCTTTTCTTATGATGCTGGTAAGCACTGATGAGTACCTTTTAACTACTTCCTTTGAAACTAAGCCACTCCTAAATTTCTTTTCATATTCATGTTTTTTGTTGACTGATTTAATTATGCCACTTGTGAGTCAGGGGTTATTTTTTCTTTTATCAGTTACTTGTTTGGTAAGGAGGGGACAGTGAGTGTTGTAGAGGCTTAGAGTTTTGGAGAGAAAGAGGTTAGTTGATGAGTTTATATCCTGTGTATTATTAAATTCAGATTCCCAGTTAATATTGTGAAGTGCATTAGATTGCCTAAAGCTGATTCACTATGTAGCCTGAATGAGAGTTTCTTGGTTTCTGGTGGTGATGTGTCCAAGTTTGCTATGAGGAAGGTAGGATAGTGGTCAGTTGTTCCATCATAAATTACCCCAGATGTAAGGGGATCTGTTATATTAGTCCATAGGTGATCCAGGGTAGTGGCAGATGTTTGAGTGACTCGGGTGGGCTTGGTGATTGTGGGGATTAGCATACAGGAGTGCATGCTGTTATGGAAATAGTCAACTTGAGGGTTGTTTTGAAGACCCAGGTCAATATTGAAATCACCTCCCAGAATGATGTGATTTTTATTGAGATTGTTATTTATGATAAGATTCCTTACATTGTCTGAGGATAAAGCTATGTTGGTATTAGGAAATCTATAGATGGCACCGATAGTCAGGGAGGATTTAAGGGATTTACTGGAGAACTTGGCAAAGGTATATTCACAATAGTCGTCTCTATCACTAATAACACTATTGCAAATGAAGGTATCTTTGTAATATATTGCTGTGCCTCCACCTTTTTTATTAGGCCTGCAGTTATGAATTGTTTTATAACCAGCTAAATTGAAGAGTTGGGTATAGTCATTACTTAGCCAAGTTTCCGTTAAAATGATGAATGATAATTTAGTGCCTAGTGCTGTAAGTAGTGCATTTATATCATCAAAATGTTTACCAAGTGACTTAACATTTTGGTTGTAAACTGATAAGCAGGTGTTATTTAGGAGTTTGTTTTTTGCAAGATTTGCTGTGTAATACCTGCAATAATGATGATCAATGTGCTGATTTGTGTGGATATGGGACAGAACATTTCGATCAGGATCAATATCAGTAAGCATATAGATAAAATAATGTCACGATACAATAAGATAAGCAATTACAGGAACAGTAAAATACTAAATCTGCTGTAAAATAGAAAGTAATTATAGCAAAACACAACAATACAATAATATAACAATACAATGAGAGCTTACAAAGTATTAAGTCTACTAAAATCAGAGAATAATTATAGCAAAACACAACAATAAATGCAAGTAAACAAAAGAATTGAAACAATTAGAGGTAGAATAAAGGTCACTAAATAGCCATGGAGGATACACAAGTTTGGTGGAGAGAACAAAAAGTCAGTAGAGACTGTCAAGATGAATATATAAAAAATTTGACTAATGATAATTGTAAAGTAAAATAATCTTAAAGATAATTGTCCCATGGAGTTAATTTCACTTCCAGATACCTATTTTTCAATACAATTTCAATATTTTCTGGCTATTTATGCTAAATATTATTGTAACTATGCATTATTGTAGTTTATACCATTATTTCAATTTGTGACAATTTGAGCAGAGAAGTGCGACGTGTGTACAAGAGGCTGATATGCCAGCAAACACTCTCCAGGCAACAATCTGTCTTGGATAAGTCGCTCCACAACATTGACGCTTGGATCATCGACTTGATTTGGCGTCACCAGCTCTTTATTTTCGTCTAATTTCTTTATAAAAAGATACTTTTTCAGATTAAAATTATGTTTTTTCGTGTTGTACGTTCAGCACCAACTTTATAATGAGTAAATATATCATATTTATTCATTACTAACGTATTGACAGGAAGCTTTCCTGAAGCTTGTGTAGCTTGTGTTAGCTTGTGGTAATTAGACGGACCCAATATAATTATTTATTTATTTTATTTATGCATATACAAGAATGTACATAAGGAATGTGAGGATACAAATATGGTAATTACAGTCTTGTAAAGCCACTAGCACGCGCAGCGTTTCGGGCAGGTCCTTAATCTAAGAAAATTTTAAGGAGGTAAATACTTGCAAAATTTATAGACAAAAAAATGATAACAGATTACATGGAATGAAAAAAAAGATGAGAGAAAATTATAGGTACACTATATTAAAGCACATAGGTAGCTATGATTGATTGCAATGACAGCTTAAAATGGTAGTTGACAACAAATTGGTAGGCACAATACAGCAGAAACAATATAAGATTGATTGCAATGACAGCTTGGATGGTAGTTGACAAAAATTGGTAGTCACAATACAGCATATGGCTAGCACATAAAAGAAGACAGCAATGAACACAATGATAAGGTTGTTTGATATTACATAAAAATTAGGAGATTGGGTAACACTAGGTACAGAGCAAATTTAAAGCTCAGTGTAGGAAACTAAATAGATGAAGTTAGGTACTTTTTGGTTTTGCTTTTAAATAAGGCAAAAGTTTTACAGTTTTTCAATTCACTAGGGAGTGAGTTCCATAGACTAGGTCCCTTAATTTGCAGAGTGTTTACACAGATTAAGTTTGACCCTGGGGATATCAAAGAGATATTTATTTCTGGTGTGGTGATAATGGGTCCTATTACATCTGTCCAGGGAGAGTTTCAGAGCATGGTTTGCATTTAAGAACAGGGTTTTGTAAATGTAGTTGACACAAGAGAATGTGTGGAGGGAGTTAATATTTAGCAAGTTTAGGGATTTAAACAAGGGAGCTGAGTGTTGTCTGAAAGCAGAGTTAGTTATTATTCTGATAGCAGATTTTTGCTGTGTGATGATGGGCTTAAGGTGGTTTGCAGTGGTAGACCCCCATGCACAGATACCATAATTAAGATAGGGGTAGATTAGTGCATAATATAGTGAGAGGAGAGCAGAGTTAGGAACATAATATCTGATTTTGGAGAGTATACCAACTGTCTTAGAGACTTTCTTAGTTATGTGTTGAATGTGGGTGCTGAAGTTGAGTCTCTTGTCTAGGAATAGGCCAAGAAACTTGCCATCATTTTTATTACTGATGTTAATGTTGTCTATCTGTAGCTGAATTGCATTTGATGATTTGCTTCCAAATAAGATGTAGTAAGTCTTTTCGATGTTTAATGTTAGTTTGTTCGTTGACATCCATAAGTGGACTTTTTTTAATTCATTATTCACAACATTATTTAGTGTATGTGGGTTGAGGTTTGAGTAGATAAGGGTAGTATCGTCAGCAAACAATATAGGTTTGAGAATATTAGAGACATTAGGCAGATCGTTTATATATATATAAGAAATAGAAAAGGTCCTAAGATGCTGCCCTGTGGCACTCCAACGGTAATTGGTAGAGTGGAAGAAGTTGTATCATTGATGGTTACATATTGGTGTCTGTCACTAAGATAGGATCGGATGTAGTCAAGGGCAAGGCCTCGGATTCCATAATGCTGGAGTTTAAGTAAGAGGTAGTTGTGATTAACAGTATCAAAGGCTTTTCTTAGGTCAATGAAGAGTCCAATCGGAAACTCATTTTTGTCAAGGGCTGAGTAGATAATGTCAAGGAGACTAATGATTGCATCATTGGTGCTCTTTTGGGACCGGAAGCCAAACTGGCAGGGGCTGAGTATGTCGAATTTTACGAGGTAGGAATAGAGCTGTTTGTAAATAATTTTTTCAAATATTTTTGATAGAATGGGTAGATTTGATATTGGTCTATAATTGTTTATGTCCGCCGGATTGCCTCCTTTATGGACTGGCGTTACTCTTGCTTTTTTGAGGATATCAGGGAAGGTGTGATACTCTATAGATTTACCTCTGAAGAACATCCAACTGACATTGTGATAGCACACTGTTAAAGGTAAGTTAATATACCATTATGTGCCTCATTATCCTTCAACATTTTCTTAATTATCTTCCACACTCAAAGTGTTAGCCTATTATCTGCATGTATCATCTTGTGCCTCTTTATATGTCCGAGACGACTAAATCTCTTCCCACACTCTTGACATTCATGAGGCTTGTCACCTGAATGCACTAACATGTGCTGTATTATAGTTCCACGTTTTTTAAATTTTTTGCCACACTCAGCACATTGAAAGGGTCTCTCATCCGCATGCACCATCCTGTGAGTCTTCATACTTCCAAGACGACTGAATCTTTTCCCACACTCTGGACACTCGTGAGGTTTTTCACCTGAATGCACTAGCATGTGAGACTTGATATGTCCAAGACGACTGAATCTCTTTCCACACTCTGGACACCCATGACGTTTGTCACCTGAATGCACTAACATGTGAGACGTCATATCTCCAAGACGACTGAATCTCTTCCCACACTCTGGACATTCATGAGGCTTGTCACCTGAATGCACTAACATGTGCATTATTATAGTTCCACGTTTTTTAAATTTTTTGCCACACTCGGCACATTGAAAAGGTTTCTCATCCACATGCACCATCCTGTGAATCTTCATATTTCCATGATGACTGAATCTTTTTCCACATTCTGGACACTCGTGAGGCTTGTCACCTGAATGCACTAACATGTGAGTCTTCATATTTCCACGTTCACTGAATCTCTTCCCACACTTTGGACACTCATGAGGTTTGTCACCTGAATGCACTAACATGTGACGCTTCACACTTTCTGGACGAGTGAATACCTTCAGACACTGTGGACACTGGTGAGTCTTCATCTTCTTTATGACAGGTGCAGTTTGTGTGAAGGTTTTCTCCCCCGGATGTTGGGAGAAGCGTCAAGGCTTGAGTGTTGTTTCTTAGAGTTAGACTTGATGTGAGCACTTGGCGGTCAGTGGTGGTGCTTCTTCTTTATGATAGGTGCAGTTTGTGTCGAGGTTTTCCCTTAATGCTCGTGCTGGACATCACCGGCCTGCTAAAATGGCGGCGGTTGTTTACTCTCTCATCACCTAAGCGTTCCAATATTTTGGTGTTGTTCCACATATCATTTTTCCAACCTCTTATTTTTGTTTATATCTAGTCATTTGAAATTAACACTTGTATTTATTCTCATGTTTTTTAATCAAAGAATGTACTTGGAATTGTTTCTTTAAACATAATGCCACATGATTATACTTTTTGAAGGAAACAGCTCTCCCATAGTGGATGTGATCTGAACCGTAATAGAATCTAACCCATGTATCAATCGGGTCAACCCTTGTGTGGTGTTTCCAAAATGGTTGCCCATGCTGGAAAAAGGAACTGTATGTGAAAACTTTTCCAGGACAATATTTAAAGTAAAACCGAAGATATTTGTAGCGGTATAAAAGTTGCATATTTAATGGCTCGTAGAGCTGGAAACCCGCAATATTAATTTCAGAACAATGCTTATTTCACGCAGATTCCTTAATAAACGTAAGAGTTTTATGTCTCAAGAAAGATAGAAACATAAGCTTCATTTTAAATACTTTACCATAGACATATATAAAGCTCAAGTGAAGATACATATGTTTTTACAGTGGCATTCAGTTGCTTATCGGTCATGGAATTTTTTTTATTATTATTATTATTTTCTACCACAGACGTGGCCACACATTTACAATGCTAACTACTGCTCGGCTTAGACTCGGTTACAAGTATCTCTGGGAATTCTCATTATCTGCCGATGTAGACCTGACCAAATGTAAACTGTGTCAACAAAATTATTCGCACACCCTCCGTCACTATGTGATGGAGTGCGAAAAGATACGTGAATTTAGAGACAATTCTATAACCAATGTTCCAGCGATGTGTCAATATTTCCCACAAAAACCAGGTGCTGCATCTTCTGCCAGTGGTGGGCCTTCTCTTGATGTGGAGTGGCCACTTCCTGGTTCTGGGATAATGTCACCTGCTGTGAGACCACCATCCACAGCTGGACCCCACAGTCAACTGGAAGTGGGGGATAAAGAACTGGATCAAAATGAGACAGATCGCAACCTCAGCCTCCCTACCACCTCGCCCTTGGGTTGCTCCACTGTTCAAGCAGTGGTTGCCCTTCGTGACCGGTTGCAAGAACACCAGCAGCAGTCACAGCAGCAAACGGAGCGGCTGCAAGAGCAACTCCAACATGAGAAAAAATCCACCAGCGATATTTCGATGATGCTCACGTGTGTGAGGGGACTTGTAAGCAATGACCGCCAAACTCCCCCTGAACCCTCCAAACATGTGTTTGCTTGCCCATCAGGTGAAACTTCTAGTGATCTTGAAATCTTGTGTAGTGGAGTCCTTCCACGCAAGTTAACTGCCAGAGTTGTGCTAAAGTATGTTCAAAACGACTCTATAGCTGGAAATGACAGACAAATTGTACTAGACCATTGGATGCAAATGTGTGACATTGGTAATAAACTAAGAAATGTTCCTGGACTTATACCGTAGTGCAATAGATAATATGTATATAGATAATATATATTAAGTGAACTAATAATATCAATATATAATGCTGACTTTAAATGCACAATTAACTAAGTTATCCGTCCTTAGCTGGAACATTGCATCCCTCAAAAAAAGGTTCTCAGATTTACATCACAAAGTAACAACTGAACACATCGATATTGTATGTCTCCAGGAGTGCAGAGTTCCCGCAAGATCCTCACCCCCGAAATTGCCCTCATTTGTTTCTTACAACCTCAGATCCAGTAATTCTTGCATTCTATACATCAAACAATCCCTACCCCATCAACTTCTGCCAGAAAAACAAACTGCCGGTCAACAGTATCATGGAGTGAGGATCTATGTGGGCAACTCTGTTCTCAATGTATTTAATCTATATGCTCCAGCATGAAAGTTAAATTATATTGATCTTCCGGCCTGCGCTCAAGCAGAGCCAACCATCATTCTTGGTGACTACAATGCTAGACACAAGAACATTGGTGGCTCTCGCTTCAGTAACGGTAATGGGAATCAACTGCTGTCGCTACTAAATAGTCACCAAGATGTGCAGATTGTGGGTGACCTTGAACTCTCGCATATTTGTGGAGGCATTCTAGACCTCTGTGTTGGTTTCAACGTCTCTCACGTCTGGTGATCATCATGTATTGTACCAGATTTGTTGTCAGATCATCACCCTAGATTGACTACTCTATGTATAGGAAATACCATCCTGCCCGGTGGAACTTTCAAACGCAAACGGCTCAGTGTTCCTCCTGCTCGACGTGAAGACTTTGTTGCTCATGTGTCAAAGTGGTACAGCACTTATGATCCCTCCACAGTCCAGACATTTAACGACGGTCTAGTACAGAACATTCAGATGTTTGCTGACCCTTTAGGTCGGCCCCCTGCACCATCCAATAGTCGGAACGACATGAAAGGTAATAAACGCCATGCCTATTACAATGACCCCAAACTGCGTACTTTGAAACGCACTGCCAGACGAGTTGGGCTTGCATATTGGGAAACACGTACGCCAGCAATGCTCAAGCTCTTTCAGAAAGCCCTAGCCAAGGCGAGGGAGCGCATGACAGAGCTCAGGCAAGATAACTGGGAAACTTTTGTTAACAGTCTCAACTCTCACACCCCCCCTCAGCCAGGCATGGAAGGATATTAAAAGAATTAAAGGCGATAAGATCGGCCAAGTAGCACACCCTCACCCTCTACACAGAGCAAACGAGTTAGTCGATGCTTGGGCAACCACCTCTAGCTTCAATAATCTTCCCCCAGACATACAGTTCAGATTAAATGCTGGTTACGGAGATCGAGAAAGGCTCGTTGACTTCATGCTCCACAAGGAAGATGAATGCAACGTGCCATTTATTGAGTTTGAATTACTCGCGGCCCTAAACAAAAACAAAGCCACATCCCCGGTGAAGATGGTATCACTTATGACATATTGCGTCTGCTCCCTTTAGTACCAGGGAATCCCCTGCTTGAGCTGTATAATATGAGCTATGTTACTGGGGAACTTCCTATCTCTTGGACCAACAGTATAATCATTCCAATTCCCAAGCCAAATCAAGAGAATGCTTTCCGCCCAATTTCCCTTACTAGCTGCATTTGCAAAACATTCGAGAGAATGGTCCTAAACCGTCTCCTCCATAGAATAAGAACCAAGCTATCCCCCCAGATATATGGCTTCATGCATGGAAGGAGTGTGCATCATTGCATCACCACCTTTCTTACCCTGTACACTGAAAAGTCATATACCACCTTCCTAGATCTTAAGTCTGCCTTTGATATTGCAAATAGACATGTTATCTTGAGTGAGCTTGCAAGAATGAATATTGGTGGTCGGCTTCTTTGTTGGATCAGGGGTTACTTATCCAACAGGAAGTCATTTGTATTTTTCCAGGGGCATAGGAGTGTAACAAGAGACTTTGAACTAGGTACCCCGCAGGGTGGTGTCCTCAGTCCTACCTTATTTAATATCTTAATAAACACGCTGTTAAACTCTATACCGAGCAAACCCAACGTCCACATCATTAGCTATGCTGATGATATAATGATACACACCACTGGGTATGCTATCACGCAGAACACTCTTAACTCTGTATTAGACTCATGTCAAGACCTAGGTTTAATTATCTCAGCAGAGAAAACAAAGATACTAAATCGGCGCCCACCCAGGCAGGGAGGAGCTGTTCGCAAGATGCAACTGTCTGATGGCTCCCAGCTTGACTATGTAAACAGATTCAAATACCTTGGCCTTGAGGTGCCACTCTATAGTCCTGTTGTATTCAGACTCTGTCGTCAGAATAAAGAGAGGCTCCGAGCTCTCAAGGCTATTGAAGGTTATCACTCAGGCTATGGTGCACATGTCAGCATTGTCAAAATGATGTACCTTGCATACATCAGATCTTTAGTGGATTATGCTGCACCTCTGCTTGTTTTGATGCCTGAAAGAAAACTTGGAGGGCTTGAAAAATTGCAGAACGAAGCCTTGAGGATAATCTTTGGGTGCCCTCGTACCACAAAGATACTTAATATGAGAAAGGAACTTAATATTCTGAGCGTTGTTGATCGTGTTACGGAAATTAACTGTCAAATTGGTATAAAAATGCTTAGGCTAACTCATCCTAATCCTTGCACAGAAGCCCTCCAGAATTTCTTTATTGAAGATCAGCATTGTTCCAAATGGATAACAAAAACTGGAACTCAACTCAGAATGTATCAGGTTCATGATTTGTACCAAGAGAAACAACAACGGCACTTTCCTGCACCGTGGGAGGTTACACCCTTTCCAGTTTTAATCCCTCCCTTTCCACCCAAGAAGCAAATTAGAGATCAGCCCAAGCTTCGTCTTGAGGCAAAGCTCAACGCCTTAAGCCATATTGATGCTCTGTCCACAGAGCATTCTCTCTCTCAAATCATATACACTGATGGTTCCCTACACCGCACCACGGGTGCAGCTGGAAGTGCAGTTGTCCTGACAATGGGCGATGGCTTGTACTTTGAGTGGGGAGTCCGTATAAACAATTGGGCCTCTACCCTTCAGACCGAACTATTTGCCTTGATCCTTGCACTGAAATGTGTACAAGTCTCCAAACTTGATACATTAATATTAAGTGACTCCTTATCATCCTTAAATGCTCTCAACTCTTTAAGACATAACTGTAACTTGCTCGTGTCCGAAGCTAGACACAAATACAACAAAATTATTAAGGATGGTAACAGAGTCCATTTCATATGGTCTCCATCTCATGTTGGCCTCCGAATGCATGATAGAGCTGATAAGTTAGCCAAACAATCTGCCTTTAAAGGAGCCGTTGAGTGTAACCTTGGATTGTCAATGAGCAATCTGAGAGCAGCAGTACACCGAGAACTTCAACAAGATCTTGTAGATCTGAGGCAAAGTGAAATTGACACCAGTAATTCCATCTATCATCATACTATTATGCAAGAGGAGCCACACATCTATGGATCATCCAATAAAATCAGCAGGCTTCTAGATGTTACTACTGCTCGGCTTAGACTCGGTTACAAGTATCTCTGGGAATTCTCATTATCTGCCGATGTAGACCTGACCAAATGTAAACAGTGTCAACAAAATTATTCGCACACCCTCCGTCACTATGTGATGGAGTGCGAAAAGATACGTGAATTTAGAGACAATTCTATAACCAATGTTCTAGCGATGTGTCAATATTTCATTCAAAATGATCTGCTACCAGAAATTTTAGCCAAATATCCCCAGTTTGCTAACTGTAGGTAGTAACTAAGTGATTGTAACCTATCCACCGCTGCCCACTGGATGGGGGGCGGTGTGCAGAACAAACATATCAATTGTGACACTAGCTCTCCACATATGTCAGTTGCTTAATTTAGAACCTGTACTTGAGGTCGATCTCGAACCCATTGTTGATGTGACGACTTATATTGAATTTTGTAACTAGCTCATCAAGATTGTAACTTGCTTAGCTAAATGAATTGTGGGGTTCAGTCCCTGAGCCCATTATGTGCCTCTGTAACCCTTTCCACTACCGCCCACAAGATGGGTATGGGGTGCATAATAAGTGAACTAAACTAAAACTTTAATATCCCCAGTGTCAAACTTAATCTGTGTAAACACTCTATGCAAATTAAGGGACCTAGTCTATGGAACTCACTCCCTAGTGAATTGAAAAAACTGTCAAACTTTTGCCTTATTTAAAAACAAAAACAAAAAGTACCTAATTTCATCTTCGTAGTTTCCTACACTGAGCTTTAAATTTGCTCTGTACCTAGTGTTACCCAATCAATCTGAGCTACCTATGTACTTTAATATACCTACAATTTTCTCTCATCTTTATTTTTTTCTTGTTTTTTTATCATTTTTATAAATTTTACAAGTATTTACCTACTTATAATCTTCTTAGAATAAGGACCTGCCCGAAACGCTGCGCGTACTAGTGGCTTTACAAGAATGTAATTACTATGCTATGTATCCTCACAATCTCAATGTACCTTCTTATATATATATATATATATATATATATATATATATATATATATATATATATATATATATATATATATATATATATATATATATATATATATATATATATAAATAAATAAATAAATAAATAAATAAATAAATAAATAAATAAATAAATAAAGAAATAGCGGTCTAGCCTAGACTATTCCTGGTGCCTTCTCTTCGTCTCACCTATGTTTAGTGCTTTGCATTTGTCAGTGTTAAAGGAAAGTGACCATCTGTCCGACCACCGCTTGAGCGCATCTAGATCTCCTTGTACTCTCCCTCAAACGTCTTCGTTTGTAAATCTCGGCAATAATGCATATTCAGCAAGTAAGGATACTTAAGACTTTCTTCAGTTAGTTTGAAGACATATCACAGTCTGAATGACCCCAAATCTCTCGCGGGGGAACACTAATTGCGTTTTTTAATACTTGCAACTGTTCGCCGCTGATTTCTCTTCTTTCAGCATTACCCTCTGTTTTCAACCAATAATATGTTCTCTCTTTCACGCCAGCACTTCTTTAGTTTTTAAATCCTGTTCTTCAATTTTGGGATGGTGACCTACTAAATGGAACTGTGTTACACGTTTGTTGATTATCAACTAAAATAACGGCAGTTAACACTTCTTCCCTAAGTTGTTATTTAAGCTTAACACTTATAAAGTCATAAGGCACTATCTGCCTTAACTAAATCCCTGCTGACGCTTTGAAGGAAATCTTCATTTCTTAAGTGTTCCAAGAGAATTTTCCTTGCAAGCTTCTCTAGCACCTAGAATGGTCCACAATGAAGCTACTGTGTAGTTTAGTGGCTTCTGTGTCCTTTCATCCTGGCACATTGGCACTACATTGGCTGTCTTCCATTCCTGTGGCAACTCCTTTTTTCAGTAATGAGTCGAGGAGGGGTAATGGGAGGCTCAAGTCCGCAGCTACATCTTTCAGTCTCCACAAATACCATTTGTTGTTTACAGTAACGTGGTGGGTGAGTGTTTATGACTCACATGTTACTTACAGTAACGTGGTGGGTGAGTGTTTATGACTCACATGTTACTTACAGTAACGTGGTGGGTGAGTGTTTATGACTCACATGTTACTTACAGTAACGTGGTGGGTGAGAGTTATGACTCACATGTTACTTCAACTGTTACTTCAACTGTACTTCAACTGTTACTTCAACTGTCGTCAACTTCAGAGAGGTGGTGGCACTGCTCTTTACTACCACCAAGAACTAACATGCTTAAAAGAAATTAGAACCAGAGACTGCTATGGGGAGTATATCTTCGCCAACTTCAGAGTCAAGGGTGCCGAGGCTGTCCTGACTGTGGGTGCAGTTTATAGAATTCCTAACACTGATGTGTCCGAATTCAACTCAAACCTTAGAAATCTAATACTTGATAACAGACTGAACAAAAACCACCTAATTATCGCAGGGGACTTTAATATTGACCTCTGCGAGCCTGAACACCCTACTGCTGTTAGCTTCCTCAACTGTATGAATTCCTGCTTCCTCATACCCTTAATCACTAGACCTACTAGAATCACTGATAGCACTGCCACGACTCTAGATCACATTTGGACAAACATAACCTCTCCGCTTACTTCAGGTATAATCACCGATAGCACTACAGATCATTACCCCACATTTCTCTTAACTAACATTAGCAAACCACCTCTTGAGTCAAGAGTGATACGTTTTAGACTACACAATGAAACTGCTATAGGCAATTTTATAACTGCTGCTGATAATGTCAACTGGGAGTCCGAGTTAGGTAACATAGTGGACATCAACCTAGCAGTGCAATCTTTTCTTCAAAAAACTCTTAGCCTTTATAATACCCACTGTCCTATGCTTACAAAACAAGTCTCAACCAAAAGGCTTAACAATCCCTGGCTTACAAAGGGAATACTTAAATCTATTAATAAAAAACATGACCTTAAGAAGAAGTATAGGTTAGGAATTGTCTCCAAAGAATTCTCAAAAAATTACTCATTATTGCTGTCTAAGATTATTAGACGAGCCAAAACTAAATACTACGAAGATAAATTTACCCAAATAAAGAGCAACATTAAACAAACTTGGAGAACAATTTCTCAAATATTGGGATCAAAGAAGTCTTTAAATAACAAACCGACTCTCCTGTCTAATAACGATGGTCAGCTTTCAGCCTCTGATTCTGCTATTGAGTTCAATAGGTTCTTCTCTTCCATTGGTTCATCCCTTGCAAATGATATTCCATCTTCCAGTACAGACATTAAGGACTATCTTACAGGTAAATATCCACAGTCTCTGTACCTAAAGCCTATTAATTCCACTGACGTCAATGAGATAATCCTTTCCCTTTAAACCAAGTCTGGTGCCCTTGAGGAGATACCAACTTTAATTTACAAAAAAGCCTCCAGATCTTTAGCCCCTGCTATTGCTTTGCTCTTCAACAAGTCACTTGAACTCCAAACCTTCCCAGATATTCTAAAAAAAAGCTAGAGTAACGCCTGTCCACAAATGTGGTGATCTCACAGATGTTAACAACTACAGACCTATATCTATCCTGCCAAACTTGTCAAAAATTTTTGAAAAACTTATCTATAAGCAGCTTTACTCATATCTAGCCAAACTCAATATACTTAGCCCTTGCCAATATGGCTTCAGACCCAAAAAAAGCACTAACGATGCACTTATTAGTATGCTTAACTCGATTCATACAGCTCTTGATAAAAATGAGTTCCCTGTTGGGTTGTTAGTGGACCTGCGTAAAGCTTTTGATACTGTCAACCACCAAAACCTTCTTCTTAAATTACATCATTATGGAGTCAGAGGACACTCCCTACAATACCTCAAATCCTACCTTACTGACAGGCTCCAATATGTTTCTGTGAATAATACAATTTCTCCCACCCTACCCATCAACATTGGTGTTCCCCAGGGCAGCATACTTGGCCCTCTCCTCTTTCTCATCTACATTAATGACCATCCAAATGCCTCCCAACACCTCAAACCAATTCTATTTGCTGACGACACAACCTTCATTTACTCCAGTCCTGATCCCCTTGCTCTTAATGCCACAGTAAATACTGAGCTAAATAAAGTCCACCTGTGGCTAACTGCCAACAAACTCACCCTTAACATTGACAAAACCTTCTATATTCTGTTTGGCAATAAATCCTCTAATCAAATAAATCTCAAAATAAACAATACCCAAATTTGTAACAAATTAGATGGCAAATTCCTTGGCATTCTCATTGACCACAAGCTAAATTTCCAGGGACACATTCTAAACATATCAAAAAAAGTTTCTAAAACTGTGGGCATTCTTTCTAAGATCAGATATTATGTACCACGCCCTGCCCTGGTGACTCTCTATTACTCCCTTATCTATCCATATCTCAACTATGGTATTTGTGCTTGGGGCTCTACTACCCAAAATCACTTACGTCCTCTAATTACTCAGCACAAAGCTGCTATTAGGACAATATCCAATTCTGGCCCCAGACATCACTCGGTACCCCTACTCAAATCTCTGAATATGTTAGACATTAAGTCACTGCACATTCTCTCATGTGTATTATACATATATAAAACGCTAAACTATAATGCCAATCCTGATCTCAAAAGCTACATAGAAGGTTGTAACAGAACCCATGAGCACCACACCAGAAATAAATACAGTTTTGATATTCCTAGAGTACGACTTAATCAAACTAGAAATGCTCTACAAATCAAGGGGCCCAGAATGTGGAACCTTCCCAACCATGTTAAAGACTGTACCTCTCTCAACCAGTTTAAGTTAAAAGCGAAGCTATACCTAATAAATTCCCTGTAACCTACCTTACCCTTCTATTGTCAACCAATGTCTGTTTTTTCTTTAAAGAGCGCTGTTTGTCGACATAATTGTATTTGTGCTGCTTTTTCATCTATGTTTTCATTTCTTGTTTTCATTCTACTCATTATGCTCAATTAGTATTAAGCTTGTCATTTAAGTTTATCATGCCCGAAACGCTTTGCGTAATAGTGGCTTTAGGCATTGTATGTACTAGCTCTACCTATAAGTCAACCAATCCTTGTAAAAATTTATTGTATGTATGTACCTTACCTAAATAAAATTGTATTGTATTGTATTGTATTGTACTTACAGTAACGTGGTGGGTGAGTGTTTATGACTCACATGTTACTTACAGTAACGTGGTGGGTGAGTGTTTATGACTCACATGTTACTTACAGTAACGTGGTGGGTGAGTGTTTATGACTCACATGTTGCTTACAGTAACGTTGTGGGTGAGTGTTTATGACTCACATGTTGTTTACAGTAACGTGGTGGGTGAGTGTTTATGACTCACATGTTACTTACAGTAACGTGGTGGGTGAGTGTTTATGACTCACATGTTGCTTACAGTAACGTGGTGGGTGAGTGTTTATGACTCACATGTTGTTTACAGTAACGTGGTGGGTGAGTGTTTATGACTCACATGTTGCTTACAGTAACGTGATGGGTGAGTGTTTATGACTCACATGTTGTTTACAGTAACGTGGTGGGTGAGTGTTTATGACTCACATGTTACTTACAGTAACGTGGTGGGTGAGTGTTTATGACTCACATGTTACTTACAGTAACGTGGTGGGTGAGTGTTTATGACTCACATGTTACTTACAGTAACGTGGTGGGTGAGTGTTTATGACTCACATGTTGTTTACAGTAACGTGGTGGGTGAGTGTTTATGACTCACATGTTACTTACAGTAACGTGGTGGGTGAGTGTTTATGACTCACATGTTGCTTACAGTAAGGCAGTGGATGAGTGCTTGTGGTCCGAATGTTATAGTAATGTTAGATACAATGTGTTTTACAACTTCATCTGAGTTGTTTAACCTCAACTTCATTTAAAATCGGATTTAATTTGTAACGTTCTAATGAAGTACACATCAAATCAGCACTTGCATGCTTACAGGAATGTCTGAGTGACTGTTTGTGTGTGTGTGCTAATTATGCCTGGACCAAACATATGTAGACATCATTCACGTTACTTTCACTTATTGAAGCACTTTTCAAAGTTCATGAACAGTAATAATTCAACAAATATTATTCATATACAGTTTACTTATCTATTAATTTGGTAACTCACTAACCCTCACAAAACAAGCAACACACAAGATTTCAATTTGCTTATTAGATTCTTGGTGTTTATGCAAGATAAGATCTGTGTTTATGAAAGAGTAATCAGAAGCCGTCGTAGCCCCGCTGTGGGAGCGTCCTCCGCGGCCTCGTAGCCCAGCTGTAGGAGCGTCCTCCGCGGCCTCGTAGCCCAGCTGTGGGAGCGTCCTCCGCGGCCTCGTAGTCCAGCTGTGGGAGCGTCCTCCGCGGCCTCGTAGCCCAGCTGTAGGAGCGTCCTCCGCGGCTTCGTAGCCCAGCTGTGGGAGCGTCCTCCGTGGCCTCGTAGTCCAGCTGTGGGAGCGTCCTCCGCGGCCTCGTAGCCCAGCTGTGGGAGCGTCCTCCGCGGCCTCGTAGCCCAGCTGTGGGAGCGTCCTCCGCGGCCTCGTAGCCCAGCTGTGGGAGCGTCCTCCGCGGCCTCGTAGTCCAGCTGTGGGAGCGTCCTCTGCGGCCTCGTAGCCCAGCTGTGGGAGCGTCCTCCGCGGCCTCGTAGCCCAGCTGTGGGAGCGTCCTCCGCGGCCTCGTAGCCCAGCTGTGGGAGCGTCCTCCGCGGCCTCGTAGCCCAGCTGTGGGAGCGTCCTCCGCGGCCTCGTAGCCCAGCTGTGGGAGCGTCCTCCGCGGCCTCGTAGTCCAGCTGTGGGAGCGTCCTCCGCGGCCTCGTAGTCCAGCTGTGGGAGCGTCCTCCGCGGCCTAGTAGCCCAGCTATGGGAGCGCCCTCCGCGGCCTCGTAGCCCAGCTGTGGGAGCGTCCTCCGCGGCCTCGTAGCCCAGCTGTGGGAGCGTCCTCCGCGGCCTCGTAGCCCAGCTGTGGGAGCGTCCTCCGCGGCCTCGTAGCCCAGCTGTGGGAGCGTCCTCCGCGGCCTCGTAGTCCAGCTGTGGGAGCGTCCTCCGCGGCCTCGTAGCCCAGCTGTGGGAGCGTCCTCCGCGGCCTCGTAGCCCAGCTGTGGGAGCGTCCTCCGCGGCCTCGTAGCCCAGCTGTGGGAGCGTCCTCCGCGGCCTCGTAGTCCAGCTGTGGGAGCGTCCTCCGCGGCCTCGTAGCCCAGCTGTGGGAGCGTCCTCCGCGGCCTCGTAGCCCAGCTGTGGGAGCGTCCTCCGCGGCCTCGTAGCCCAGCTGTAGGAGCGTCCTCCGCGGCCTCGTAGCCCAGCTGTGGGAGCGTCCTCCGCGGCCTCGTAGCCCAGCTGTGGGAGCGTCCTCCGCGGCCTCGTAGCCCAGCTGTGGGAGCGTCCTCCGCGGCCTCGTAGCCCAGCTGTGGGAGCGTCCTTCGCGGCCTCGTAGCCCAGCTGTGGGAGCGTCCTCCGCGGCCTCGTAGCCCAGCTGTGGGAGCGTCCTCAGCGGCCTCACAGTCCAGAGTTCCACACATAGACATAGCTTCTTCTTTTACAGCTCACATAATAAAGGTTTTTTATACTTTTCTTTATTATTAAGATGTGAGTATTAAGTTGGAAAGAAACCTGCAAATAATAATTTTTTATTTAGAAGATCTGTAGATAAAATTGGAGATCAAATCTATATGGATGTGACTGTGGAACATTAGTATGTCCGGGACACTGTGCTGCAAAGATATCATCTTTTGGTCACCTAAACGTTTCTCACAACTTTGATGTAAATTATCTGTCCATGTGCGCGGGTACCATCCTAGCAGTCTTCACCTTGTTGTGTTAACAGAATCAAGAAATAGCTATCTAGCCTATACTATTCCTGGTGCCTTCTCTTCGTCTCACCTAAGTTTAGTGCATTGTATTTGTCAGTGTTAAAGGAAAGTAACCATCTGTCCGACCACCGCTTGAGCGCATATAGATCTCCTTGTACTCTCCCTCAAACGTTTTCGTTCGAAAATCTCAGCAAATGTGCATAATCTGCAAGTAAGGATACTTAAGACTTTCTTCTATCAGTTTGATGATATATATCACAATCTGAAAGACCCCAAATGATCTCGCGGGAGTACACTACTTGCGTTTTTTAATACTTGCAACTGTTCGCTGCTGATTTATCTTCTTTCAGCATTACCCTCTGTTTTCAACTAATGGTATATTCTCTCCTCCACACCAGCACTCCTTTAGTTATGAAATCCTAGTTTTCAATTACGGGATGGGGACCTTCTAAATGGAACTGTGTTACACGTTTGTTGATTATCAATAAAATTACAGGCAGCGTACCCGTGTTTTTTTTTTAGTTTTATCATTTTTATTTAATCATAACACTTATAAAGTCGTAGTGCATTATCTGCCTTAACTGATTCCATGCTGATGTTTAGTTTAGTTCATTCATTATGCACCCCATACCCATCTTATGGGAGGCAATGGAAAGGGTTCCAGAGGCATATAATGGGCTCAGGGACTGAACCCCACGATTCATTCGGCTAAGCAAGTTACAATCTTGATGAACTAGTTACAAAACTAAATGCACATCGTCACATAAACAATGTACTCGAGACCGACCACAAGTACAGTTTCTAAATTAAATTAAGCAACTGACATATGTGAAGAGCTAGTGTCACAATTGATATGTTTATCCTGCACACCGCCCCCCATCCAGTGGGCAACGGTGGGTAGGTTACAATCACTTAGTTACTACCTACAGTTAGCTAACTGGGGATATTTGACTAAGATTTCTGGTAGCAGATAATTTTGATTTAAATATTTACACATCTCTGGAACATTTGTTATAGAATTGTCTCTACTTTCATGTATCTTTTCGCACTCCATCACATAGTGACGGAGCGTGTGCGATATAATTTTGTTGACACAGTTTACGTTTGGTCAGGTCTACATCAGCAGATAATGAGAATTCCCAGAGATACTTGTAACCGAGTCTAAGCCGAGCAGTAGTAACATCTAGAAGTCTGCTGATTTTATTGGGTGAACCATAGATGTGTGGCTCCTCATGCATGATAGTATGATGATAGATGGTATTACTGGTGTCAATTTCACTTTTCCTCAGATCTACAAGATCTTGTTGAAACTTTTGGTGTTCTATTGCTCTCAGACTGCTTATTGACCATTTCAAGGTTTACTGAATTTCTCCTTTAAAGGCAGATTCTTTGGTTAGCTAATTAGCTCTGTCATTCATTAGGAGTCCAACATGAAATGGACTCCGTTACCATCATTATAAATTTTGTTGTATTTGTGTCAAGCTTCAGACACGAGCATGTTACATTTGTCTTAAATAGTTGTGAGCAATTAAGGATGATAAAGAGTCACTTACAATTAATGTATCAAATCTGGAGACTTGTGCACATTTCAGTGCAAGAAGCAAGGCAAATAGTTCGGTCTGAAGGCTAGAGGCCCAGTTGTTTATACGGACTCACCACTTAAAATCTAAGCTATTGCCCATTATCAGGACAACTGCACTTCCAGCTGCACCCGTGGTGCGGTGTAGGGAATCATCAGTGTATATGATTTGAGAGAGAGAATGTTCTATGGACAGAGCATCAATATGGCTTAAGGTGTTGAGCTTTGCCTCAAGACGAAGCTTGGGCTGATCTCTAATTTGTTTCTTGGGAGGAAAGGGAGGGAATAAAACTGGAAAGGGTCTAATCTCCCACGGTGCAGGAAAGGGCCGTTGTTGTCTCTCATGGTACAAATGATAAATCTGATACATTCTGAGTTCAGTTCCAGTTTTAGTTATCCATTTGGAACAATGTTGACCTTCAATAAAGAAATTAGACATCTCGAACGCAATCTTTTTGATGTGGGTATAGTTTATTGTACACCCCCGCACCCCCAGTCCTGGAAGGGCGGGCATTGGGATGTGGACATGTTATTTTTTTTTTTTTTTTTTTTTTGTCTAATGATGTCTAATTTCGAACGCAATCAATCGCTCGAACGCTCATCCGCTCCTGACGACCCTGCTTCCCCTCCAACTTTATCAGCTGCTCCTTGAGCCCATAACATCCCTAACATGATGTAACAACCCCAGAAGGCAGCTAAGTACCCAGTGACCTAAATGTGACCGAAATATTCGACAAAACCTAACCTACTACCTCATCTCGACCTCATTAGTGTTGCTCCCTGGAGGAAGCTAACCTGACGTTTGCTGCTGCCATATCAACAAGTCTACCCCATCTGCTGCATACATCTCTGCTGCTACCATGCCAAACAATTCTAAGCTCGGCAAGGCCGTAAAGAATGATAGCACACCTATCAGGATGAACCCAACCAGCCAAGCTAGCAACAGGAATAATGCGGCTGTCTCCCCCTTAGGGGCTACCGGGGGGAGTACCGACCCTCCCTGCGTCAACAATAACAAACCTTCCCAGCTGATTGAAGCGTCGTCACTGACTCGAGCCTTACAACAGTTATGTAACCATATGGAGCAACTTAAACGAGCTGCCTCCCCATGTACTGACTTTAAGCGTCCCGCTGATAATCCATGGCTCAGATTATTGACTCAAATACATGATGACCAAAAGTCTATAATCCGAGAGCAGTCGGACCTCATAATGAAGCTTCAGAGTGATGCTTTGGGAATGCACAAGGCTAACCAAGATCTGTCTGCCAGAGTCGGCCACCTCGAACATGAATTAAGCTCTCTTCAGACTTCGGTTACTAACTTTAAACCAGCAGAAACCTCTAAGAAGCAAGAAGAGATGTTACAAAAGTTAGAGAACCACTTTAACTCCCTACAACAGCAACACACTGCAACCCAAGACGAGTCAGACCAACTTAAGCTCCTTGATTCTGTCATCATCTCATCACAGGATTTTCCCCATGAAACTGACAGAGAAGACTGTACTGCCATCGTGATCCAGGAATTGCGTACTAAGTTGAATTATTCAATCGAAGCAAGAGACATTAAGTCAGCTTATAGAGTGGGTACCAAATCATCTGGTACAAACAACAGAAAGATACGGGTGAAGTTAGATAGCTGCTCCCGCAAGTCAGACCTTATCACTGCTGCAGTCGCTATGAAATCCAATGTTTATGTGAACGAATGTCTTACCAGATTCAGACAAAATCTCTTATTTAAACTACGTGGAATTTGCAATAGATCCACTGCTATTAAACATTGTTTTGTGCGCGATGGTAAAATAATAGCTAGGAAGACTGACTCTGGAAAAACTTATGTCATAACCACTGAGGCACACCTCACTTCTTTCCTGGATGACTGTGGGATATCAGCTGAATAACCAGAACATAATTTGTAGTCTCACATACAACCAAAGTGTACTTAAGCTCTGCCTTTCCTTTCCAAAGGTGTTTATTTTTATTTTTATTTTATTTTTTTGTTTGTCATCTTTGCCTGTTTTATACTCTTAATTATTTGTTCTTAGTTAATCCCCTTGTCACTAAACCTAGGGCTTTTTATTACCCTGTTAATTAACCATTACTAAGCTAATTATCTTCAAGATAATTTTTTTATGATTATTATCTTTCTTATTATTTTTTATTTTACATTTATATTGTCAGTCTCTACTGATTTTTTGTTTTTTATTTTATGTAACTTCTGTGTCCTCCTTGGCTATCTATTGGATCTTTATTTTACTTCTAAATTGTTACTATTTTATTGTATTTGCTTTTATTCTTGTGTTTTGCTTTATCGTGTATCTTGTATCGTGATCCCTCTGCATCTCTATGCACACTGATATTGATCCTGATCAAAATCTTCTGTCTCATATCTACACCAACCAGCACATTGATCATCATTATTGCAAGTATTTCACAGCACACCAGGCTAAAAACAAACTCCAAAATAGCACCTATCTATCAGTTTATAACCAAAATGTTAGATCACTTGGTAAACATTTTGACGATTTAAATGCACTACTCACAGCACTAGGTACTAACCTATCGTTCATTATTTTAACAGAAACTTGGCTAAATAAAGACTATACCCAACTCTACAACTTAGCTGGTTATAAAGCCATTCATAACTGCAGGCCTAATAAAAAAGGTGGTGGCTATATATTACCGAGATACATTTATCTGCAACAGTGTTATTAGTGACAGAAATGACTACTGTGAATATACTTTTGCTCAGTTTACAATTAAATCCCTTAAATCCTCTTTGACTATTGGAGCCATCTATAGATTTCCCAATACTAACATAGCTTCTTTCTCAGACAACCTAAGGAATCTTATTATAAACAACAATCTCAACAAAAACCACATCATTCTGGGAGGAGACTTTAATATTGACCTGGGTCAACAAAATTGCTCTCAAGTTGACTATTTCCTTAACAGCATGAACTCCTGTATGCTAATCCCCACAATCACCAAACCTACCCGAGTCACTCAAACATCAGCCACTACCTTGGACCACATATGGACAAACATAACAGCTCCCCTTGTATCTGGTATAATCTACGACAGAACAACTGACCACTATCCTACCTTTCTCATAGCGAACATGGACATAACACCACCAAAAAGCAAGAAACTTTCATTTAGGCTACACAGTGAATCAGCTTTAGAGAATCTTACAGAGGCACTTCACAATATTAACTGGGATTCTGAATTCAATAATACCCATGATATAAATTCATTAGCTAACCTCTTCCTCTCCAAAACTCTAAGCCTCTACAACCTTCATTGTCCCCTTCTTACCAAGCAAGTAACTGACAAAAGATTAAACAATCCATGGCTCACAAGTGGCATTCTCAACTCAATCAACAAGAAACATGAATATGAAAAGAAAGTTAGGATTGGCCTAGTTTCAAAGGAAGTAGTTAAAAGGTACTCATCAATGCTTACCAGTATCATAAGAAAGGCAAAACTTGCATATTATGTGAATAGATTCAATGAAGCAAAAGGCAACATGAAAAACACTTGGAAAACTATCTCTAGTATCCTAGGAACTAAACAACACTCACATAACCAAATAAAACTCTACAAGGATGGGGATATACCGTCAACTGATTTAGAAATAGCTAATGAATTTAATAGTTTCTTTTCATCGGTTGGTCCTAATCTTGCCAGTAAAATCCCACAGACTCAGACACATATTAACACATATCTCTCAGGCAGCTATCCAAACTCTCTTCTCCTTTCACCAATCAGCCCGGCAGATGTTGTGTCCATCATACACTCTCTAAAAACCAAGGCAGGGAACACCAGTGAAATTCCGTCCATTGTGTACAAGAGAGCCTCCCATGCCCTTGCCCCACCCATAGCACTACTATTCAACAAATCTATAGAGTGTCACACCTTCCCTGATATCCTCAAAAAAGCAAGAGTAACGCCAGTCCATAAAGGAGGCAATCTGGCGGACATAAACAATTATAGGCCAATATCAAATCTACCCATTCTATCAAAAATATTTGAAAAAATTATTTACAAACAGCTATATTCCTACCTCGTAAAATTCGACATACTCAGCCCCTGCCAGTTTGGCTTCCGGTCCCAAAAGAGCACCAACGATGCAATCATTAGTCTCCTTGACGTTATCTACTCAGCCCTTGACAAAAATGAGTTTCCGATTGGACTCTTCATTGACCTAAGAAAAGCCTTTGATACTGTTAATCACAACTACCTCTTACTTAAACTCCAGCATTATGGAATCCGAGGCCTTGCCCTTGACTACATCCGATCCTATCTTAGTGACAGACACCAATATGTAACCATCAATGATACAACTTCTTCCACTCTACCAATTACCGTTGGAGTGCCACAGGGCAGCATCTTAGGACCTCTTCTATTTCTTATATATATAAACGATCTGCCTAATGTCTCTAATATTCTCAAACCTATACTGTTTGCTGACGATACTACTCTTATCTATTCAAACCTCAACCCACATACACTAAATAATGTTGTGAATAATGAATTAAAAAAAGTCCACTTATGGATGTCAACGAACAAACTAACATTAAACATCGAAAAGACTTACTACATCTTATTTGGAAGCAAATCATCAAATGCAATTCAGCTACAGATAGACAACATCAACATCAGTAATAAAAATGATGGCAAGTTTCTTGGCCTATTCCTAGACAAGAGACTCAACTTCAGCACCCACATTCAACACATAACTAAGAAAGTCTCTAAGACAGTTGGTATACTCTCCAAAATCAGATATTATGTTCCTAACTCTGCTCTCCTCTCACTATATTATGCACTAATCTACCCCTATCTTAATTATGGTATCTGTGCATGGGGGTCTACCACTGCAAACCACCTTAAGCCCATCATCACACAGCAAAAATCTGCTATCAGAATAATAACTAACTCTGCTTTCAGACAACACTAAGCTCCCTTGTTTAAATCCCTAAACTTGCTAAATATTAACTCCCTCCACACATTCTCTTGTGTCAACTACATTTACAAAACCCTGTTCTTAAATGCAAACCATGCTCTGAAACTCTCCCTGGACAGATGTAATAGGACCCATTATCACCACACCAGAAATAAATATCTCTTTGATATCCCCAGGGTCAAACTTAATCTGTGTAAACACTCTATGCAAATAAAGGGACCTAGTCTATGGAACTCACTCCCTAGTGAATTGAAAAACTGTAAAACTTTTGCCTTATTTAAAAGCAAAACCAAAAAGTACCTAACTTCATCTTCTTAGTTTCCTACACTGAGCTTTAAATTTGCTCTGTACCTAGTGTTACCCAATCTCCTAATTTTTATGTAATATCAAACAACCTTATCATTGTGTTCATTGCTGTCTTCTTTTATGTGCTAGCCATATGCTGTATTGTGACTACCAATTTTTGTCAACTACCATTCAAGCTGTCATTGCAACCAATCTTATATTGTTTCTGCTGTATTGTGCCTACCAATTTTTTTGTCAACTACCATTCAAGCTGTCATTGCAATCAATCTCAGCTACCTATGTGCTTTAATATACTGTACCTACAATTTTCTCTCATCTTTTTTTCATTTCATGTAATCTGTTATCATTTTTTTGTCTATAATTTTTGCAAGTATTTACCTCCTTAAAGTTTTCTTAGATTAAGGACCTGCCCGAAACGCTGCGCGTGCTAGTGGCTTTACAAGACTGTAATTACCATATTTGTATCCTCACATTCCTTATGTACATTCTTGTATATGCATAAATAAATAAATAAATAAATAAATAGAGAGGAACCAGCATTGTGGCTGCCTCGACAGTTGCAACAAAATGGGAAGATTTTTTCACTTCTTAGGTAACATACAAGACTTATTCTCTGTTCTCAATTGACGTTAATTTTAACATAAGTGCTTAAGGGGGCTTATTACGCTTATTACAGGTTTCGTAAAAATTGTTCAATTTGTTTATAAATTTTTTTTTGAAATGGTTATAGAAAGGGCTGCAACTGGTCCAAGTTTCAGCATCACACCCTGAACAGAAAAGGAGAAAAAAAATACACAACGTATTATGCAACGAATGTTCAACATTCTCAAATAATCTCAGGAAACTCATGTGTCAACTAAAATGTCTACTATGTGCTGTAGAAGCACAAACTCTTGTAATAATTGTAATATGTATGTGCAATATATTTATATGTAAATTTTTTTTTTTTTTTTTTTTTGGCCAATTTTTTTTTCTCGTTTGTTATCAAGGGATTTGCATGAAACTTGCACACCTTGCTCAATGGATGCCTATCTGCAAGGGTCCCAATTATGAACGAAATCTGTCGAAGTCAAGCTCAGCTACAGGTGGCCGAACGTGGATCTTTATTTTACTCTGGAAAGTAATTTACAACTTCAAGGCGTTTCTCAGCTTTCATTTATTAATCAATTTACATGCAAATTACACCTTATATGTAGAGTTTGCGCTTCTACAAACCTATTGAGACATTTTAGTCCAAAGTCCATTTGTTGATTTTATAAAAATTTATAAACATCATATATTGCATATTTTTGGAAGGGTAACTTTGAATAATTATATTATTGCACTAAACACTTTTTTTGATAAAACTGATCAATACAATCTGTTATTATGTGTTAGTTTAATATTTGAGTGTTATAGAAATGATTTTAGTTGACACATGTGTTCCCTGAAATTATTTGAAAATGTTGAAAATTCGTTGCATAATACGTTGTGTATTTTTTTTCTCCTTTTCTGTTTAGGGTGTGATGCTGAAACTTGGAACAGTTGCAGCTCTTTCTATAACAATTTCATAAATAAATTTATAAACAAATTGAACAATTTTTACGAAGCCCGTAATAAGCCCCCTTAACCATGATTGATAATTCCTCCTAATTCTGTAATATCTTTCATAATTCTCCTAGTTTGACGACTCGACACGGGGGGGGGGGGGTGTGGCGTCCCCGTTTCTAACACTATGGGCTCACATCCCTTTGGGGGGAGGAGGCCTTCCCTAGCAAGTCGGGTCACTACCAACTTTTAATGTTACATCTTGAGAACAGAGAATAAGTCTTGTATGTTACTAAAGAAGCATTTGACTTCAGTAAGATACTTTCTTGTATTACTGTTACAACCCCCTCGCTCAAGTATTTAAGAAACTTTGTGTTAAAATACGCAATTTCTTATCCCAATTCCTTACTCTATAATCAACAATCTGAACCAGAGCCTCCAAAAATAACAAAAACTATTCTATCTAATCATCAGTGACGACCAGCAGGTTGTCTAGTAATAATCATAAATACAAAATTGAAAAATCCAGGGATATGAATCCCGACTATGCTGTTGACAGCCCAATACATCTGAGAAAAAAACATCCTATCCCTGAACTGATATAACTAAATACAATATCCTTAATCCTTCAGCAAAGCTAGCAGAGATCATTGGCTCTTCCTTATATTACTCCCTTATCTATCCATATCTCAACTATGGTATTTGTGCTTGGGGCTCTACTACCCAAAATCATTTACGTCCTCTAATTACTCAACACAAAGCTGCTATTAGGACAATATCCAACTTTGGCCCCAGACATCACTCGGTACCCCTACTCAAATCTCTGAATATGTTAGACATTAAGTCACTGCACATTCTCTCATGTGTATTATACATATATAAAACGCTAAACTATAATGCCAATCCTGATCTCAAAAGCTTCATAGAAGGTTGAAACAGAACCCATGAGCACTACACCAGAAATAAATAGTTTTGATATTCCTAGAATACGACTTAATCAAACTAGAAATGCTCTGCAAATCAAGGGGCCCAGAATGTGGAATGACCTTCCCAACCATGTTAAAGACTGTACCTCTCTCAACCAGTTTAAGATAAAAACGAAGCTATACCTAATAAATTCCCTGTAACCTACCTTACCCTTCTATTGTCAACCAATGTCTGTTTTTTTTTTAAAGAGCGCTTTTTGTCGACATAATTGTATTTGTGCTACTTTTTCAGCTATGCTTTCATTTCTTGTTTTCATTCTACTCTTTATGCTTAATTAGTATTAAGCTTGTCATTTAAGTTTTTCATGCCCGAAACGCTTTGCGTAATAGTGGCTTTAGGCATTGTATGTACTAGCTCTACCTATAAGTCAACCAATCTTTGTAAAAGTTTCTTGTATGTATGTACCTTACCTAAATAAACATTTATTTATATATATATATATATATATATATATATATATATATATATATATATATATATATATATATATATATTTGTGTGTGTGTGTATATAAATCCCTTTTTTTCATTGATAAGCTTAGGTATACGCAGCATTGTGCTGCTACCCTATTCTATATAATGCTATGATATTCTGTATGAAGAATTACAAAGAGTAAGTAAAAAAACTGGCTATAAGTTTATCTTTTATCCGCACCTCACAGGCTTCATGAAAAAATTAACACGTAATGAATAGTATGACAATGTAGAGTTGAAGACAATGTATAACCATATGTAAATATATGTAAATATGTTAGACATTAAGTCACTGTACATTCTCTCATGTGTATTATACATATATAAAACGCTAAACTATAATGCAAATCCTGATCTCAAAAGCTTCATAGAAGGTTGTATCAGAACCCATGAGCATCACACCAGAAATAAATACAGTTTTGATATTCCTAGAGTACGACTTAATCAAACGAGAAATGCTCTACAAATCAAGGGGCCCAGAATGTGGAATGACCTTCCCAACCATGTTAAAGACTGTACCTCTCTCAACCAGTTTAAGTTAAAAGCGAAGCTATACCTAATAAATTCCCTGTAACCTACCTTACCCTTCTATTGTCAACCAATGTCTGTTTTTTTCTTTAAAGAGCGCTGTTTGTCGACATAATTGTATTTGTGCTGCTTTCTCATCTATGTTTTCATTTCTTGTTTTCATTCTACTCATTATGCTCAATTAGTATTAAGCTTGTCATTTAAGTTTATCATGCCCGAAACGCTTTGCGTAATAGTGGCTTTAGGCATTGTATGTACTAGCTCTACCTATAAGTCAAACAATCCTTGTAAATATTTATTGTATGTATGTACCTTACCTAAATAAAAATTGTATTGTATTGTAACCACGAAGGAAAAAACTTAAGCACTTCCATGTTGATGAACATATCAGCCAAAGTATATTATGACGTGTTGATTATCACGCAAGTGCTTAAGTAATTTCCTGTTTGATTTTTCATATATGGTTATACATTGTTATATGTATATATTTTCAGATTATAATTCGTAATATGCAAATATCTCGAGTGAAATAGTGTACATCCGTATTTTTAATTTTTAATACAACATACATAATACATTTTTAAAGTATTTATTTATAATAAATAATTTAATTATTTAATTTATAATAATTTAATTATTAATAGCATTATATAGTCGATTTAATATTGAACACGTACACATAAGCGAAACGTCCAAAACTGGTGTCCGAAATGGCAAAAAAATTAGTGTTGTCAATGTAAGGAGTATCTTGTATCCCAGAGGGAGAGCTGTTTCCTTCAAAAAGTGTAATCGTGTGGCATTATGTTTAAAGAAACAATTCCAAGTACATTCTTTGATTCAAAAACATGAGAATAAATACAAGTGTTAATATTAAATGACTAGCTATAAACAAAAATAAGAGGTTGGAAAAATGGTATGTGGAACCAGACCAAAACATTGGAACGCTTAGGTGATGAGAGGGTAAACAACCGCCGCCATTTTAGTAGCGCCCGCCGGTGAGGTCCAGCACGAGCATTAAGGGAAAACCTTGACACAAACTGCACCTATCATAAAGAAGAAGCACCACCATTGACCGCCAAGTGCTCACATCAAGTCTAACTCTAAGAAACAACACTCAAGCCTTGACACTTCTCCCAACATCCGGGGGAGAAAACCTTCACACAAACTGCACCTGTCATAAAGAAGATGAAGACTCACCAGTGTCCACAGTGTCCGAAGGTATTCACCTGTCCTTCACATGTGAAGACTCACATGTTAGTGCATTCAAGGGACAAGCCTCACGAGTGTCCAGAATGTGGTAAGAGATTCAGTCGTCCTGGACATATGAAGAGGCACAAGATGATACATGCAGATAATAGGCTAAACACTTTGAGTGTGAAAGATAATTAAGAGAATGTTGAAGGATAATGAGGCACATAATGGTATATTAACTTAACTTTAATCTAACAGTGTGCTATCACAATGTCAGTTGGATGTTCTTCAGAGGTAATTATATTTTGCTTGAGAAATACACTTCACAATGAAAAGGTAAAGATATGAAGATATTTTATTATAGTGTTCTTTTATGAAAGTTAGATGACCAAGCAAGAACTGGAGAAGCTGTCACTAGGAAAACTCAAAATTGCTTATAAGTACTGTATAGAAATATCTCTTTAATTTAGCAAAGGTAAAACAAAGCTTTAAATGTTTTTCTTCATATTTATGTAAATAATGTGCTTCCTTTTTTTGCTTCCTGTAGAAATTTATTTAAAATGTAATATACTCTGTAGCTAAGTTATGGACATTTTTGTTGTAATATTATTTAGCATTAGAGTTGGTGAAGAAGACAATCTGAGACGTACTTAAGGTGAGACCATTTGATTAGTAAGGAAATGTATATTAATCGAGGAATCTTCTCAGGAGATTCATATGCAAACTGATGTCCATTTTTTATTTTTTGTTTAGGCCTATTTATGAGTTCTATTCTTGATTATAAATATTTCACCGAAGAGCATGTTGAAGGCTGATTGGCATTTATAGCTGTCAGTCAAGTTAATATGAAATTTAAATTAATATTACTCTAGAAATTTATCACTCTAAATTTACCAGAAATTTATTACTCTAGCCTAACTTTATCAGTTATGCTGTAATTGTCTGGGAATAATATTTTACCCGATTTACCTGAGGGCCAAAAACCCGAGTGGCCTCAATGAGAACAGGAAGTCGTCGGCTTGTTGAAGGTTCCCTTCCCCCTCCCAGTTTGCCTTCATGATTTTTTCCAGGTATATTTTGAAATTCAGCACAGTTTTGGCAGTTATGGGTTTGGTGGGTCGGCAGTTCCATTGATCAATAACCCTGTGGGTGAAAAAGCCTGATTCAAAGTTATATTAGTCTGATTGGCAATTATATTATCCTGACTGTCACTTTATATAAAAAAATTATATCAAAGAGATATTTATGTTGTGGTGCTTGTGGGTTCTATTACGTCTATCAATGGAGAGTTTCAGATCAGGGTTAGCATTTAGGAACAAGGTTTTGTACTTGTAAATAGCACAAGAGAATGTGTAGAGCGAGTGTATATGTAGCATGTTCAGGGATTTTAAACAGAGAGGTTGGGTGTTGTTTGAAGACAGTTTTATTGTTATGATAGCAGATTTTTGTTGGGTGATGATGGGCTTGAGGTAGTTTGCAGTGGATGAATGAACCTCATGCATAGATACTGTATGTTGAGATACCACCCCTAATTTACAAAAAAAAAACCTCTAGATTTTTAGCTCCAGCCATTGCATGGAGCTACAACAAATTATTTGAACTCTAAACCTTTCCTGATATTTTGAGAAAAAAAGGAAGAGTAACCTTAGTCCATAAAAGCAGCAATCTCACTGAAGTCAACAATTATAGACCAATATCAATTCTGCCGATTTTGTCTAAATTAATTTAAAGTTAATTTACACGCAGCCTTACTCCTATTTATACTTAGTTCTTCCCATAATGGCTTCAGGCCCAAAAAAGGACCAATCATGCCCAGTTAGTATGATTAATTTCATTTATGCAGCCCTTGGAAAACTTATTCATTTATTTGTTGACCTACATAAGACGTTTTGACACTGTAAACACATTAACTTTCTTAAATTGCAACATTATGGAGTAAGAGGTCACTCCCTCCAATACCTACAATCTTACCTCATGCAGTGACAGGCTCCAGTATGTCTCTGTGAATGATTCCAATTTTCCCACTCTACCCATAAACACTGGTGTCTCACCGGGCAGTATTCTTCACCCTCTCGTCTTTTTCATCTCTTCCTCCCTTTCCAGCTCGTTGCCATCGTGAGGGGGATTGGTTGGCGGATGCTAGAGTGTGATGCTCCATGGGACAGTGTCCTCTGTCCTTTTGAAGCCTTATGCTCCTGCTGCCTTCTTCACTAATTGTGCTGAATGCTTTTTCCTACTAAGTTTAATTTTTCCTTCCCAATTCTCCTTTTTAATTGCTATTTCCCAGCGACTTTTTGCTATTCTTGATCATTCTTTTAGATGTCATCTTCTGTTTTGACACTGGGTGTTAGGTGAGGCACAGTCTCTCGCCCGTAAAACTGTGGTACCCGAAATTGTTGAGCAAAGGGACACTTTTATTGTCACTCTTTTTCTTCGTTGCCGAGACCAATCTTGATGGACTGATGGTTCTTAAAGTGGTGATTGCAGGGCATATATCCACAATGCACCCCTGGGGGGGGGGGCACGTCTTATCGGGTGTCTTATCCTCTAATTGTGGCGCCATGGTGGGTATGGGGGGCTTGTTTGTTGATGAAATAATTACCTGTTCATTTACATGCTGATATCTGACACTTATTTTTAACTTCTCAAATGTGGAATGGGAGACCAGGGCCCTGAGTCGGACTGTGATGGAAAGCCGGGCTCTGTAGCCCCCTCTACATTGGGCCCAGACTGGACTACTCCCCTGCTCCCCTTCCTCTTCTGTGGTTGGGTCGAGCCCCAAGCCCCCTGTGGTGACTACCTCGTCCCCTAGTACGACTCCATCTCTCATTGACTACTGCACCTTATGACCCTCCTCTCTCTTTCTCTCTCTAGGGGGTTCTCACCACCGTCCCCGCCATGGCTGCTCTCGCATGCTTCCTTCCCATACCAATTCCTACTATGCCTTGTTTGATCTTGCTACGTGGACTAAGTCAAAATCAAATCAAATCAAATGTTTATTTAGGTAAGATACATACAAGAGATTTTAAAAAGAGTGATGGATTTTTAGATAGGGCTAGTACATACAATGCCTAAAGCCACTATTACGCAAAGCGTTTCGGGCATGAAAAACTTAAATGATTAAAGCTTAATACTAATTGAGCATAAAGAATAAAATGAGTTGAGAACAAATAAAAAAAAGAGATAAAAAGGGAGAACATGGCTGAAAAAGCAGCACAAATACAATTCGGTCGACAAACAGCGTCATTAAAAAAAAAAACATTGGTTGACAATAGAGGGGTAAGGTAGGTTCCAGGGAATTTATTAGGTATAGCTTCGTTTTTATCTTAAACTGGTTGAGAGAGGTAGTCTTTAACATGGTTGGGAAGGTCATTCCACATTCTAGGTCCCTTGATACTTTGACTTACTTCCTTGAAGTACTTTGACCTCCATCATTTAGATTCTACTGCTGACAATTTCTCCCTCCATAGGGACCTTGTTGGTTCAGTAGATGCCTCTGTTACTT
Source organism: Procambarus clarkii (assembly GCF_040958095.1). NCBI lineage: Eukaryota > Metazoa > Arthropoda > Malacostraca > Decapoda > Cambaridae > Procambarus > Procambarus clarkii. Next base: position 24,968,264 of record NC_091184.1, on the reverse strand, counting down.
TTAACCCCACCCATCTCGGTATGCATGTTGTTGCTGCTTCTTCTCGAGATGCAGCTGTCCACTTGGCGACTTTGTCGTGCATTGAGGTGACCCCCCCTGTTGGGGTCTCCAAGAATGCTCAGTTAAGTGCCAGTGTTGGCACTGTTCTCCTCCCACACCATGTTGCAACTGGTATTAGGAACCTCAAGGACTGCCACGAGGATATTAAACATGTCCTCGAGGCCCAAGGCCATTCTGTTCTCCAGGTTTACACGTTCCCGACCCCCTCGTGTCTGTCGGCATCTGTCCCTTCGGCTTGTGAAAATTACCTTTGATGGTTGGACACTTCCGCCCTCTGTTATTCTTGCTGGTGCCAGATGCTCCATTCAGGAGTACATACCCTCTTCTCGGCTTTGTAATAAGTGCTGGAAGTTCGCACATGATGCCCTCAAATGCTCCAGTATTCTCTCTCTCTCTCTGCCCTATGTGTGGGAACGAAGGTCACTCTAAGTCGAAGTGTACTTCTCCCCAGGCTCGAGGTCTCAATTGCGGTGATGCCCACCCTACCTTCTCTCGCGCGTGTATCCATTACAAACTTGAGGCAGCCGTCCTCAACATGAAGCACTGGGAACGTTTGTCATTTCCTGAGGCGAGGCGCCAAGTTCACCATCCCCCTCCTCCCCCTTTCGCTGGGGTTTCTTACACTCACATGTTGCGCTCTTCCTTTCCTCGTCCTTCCCACCTTCCTCAGTCTCAACAGTTTCCAGGCCTTAGACCCAGATACGCCCACCGCCTGCTCCCCCGTTCCTTTACATTCTGACCCGAAGGTCCCCCCTCCTGGTTCTCTGTCTGGGGTTCCCCTTCTTTCTACCCAGTTTGCCATTTCTCCTGTGTCTTCTTTCTCATCTCCCTTTGATCCTCCTTCCCATCCTTCTCCTCTGTCTCTTAGCTCTCCACGCTGCCTGTCTGTGCGAGCTGATATCCATCTTTCTAGCGATCATCATGTTGTTCGTTTTCGTTCTTCTTCTGTTTAGACATTTGAGTCTGTTGCCCAGTACGTTGCTGCTGGAACACCTGTCTCTCTGAGTCAGAAGCAAAAGCCTGGCTTATCTCCTTCCTCCTCCCTGGCTGGTAAGAAAGCTTCACTTTCATCCTCGCCCCCTACCTCTGACTCTATCGCTCCACCCCTCCCATTTCGGTGGTCGAGCCCCCTGTTCCTACTGTGGAGGTTTCTTTGGCCCCCGCTACCCTCTCGGTTCCTGCCCTTGCTGAGGTGTGCTTCCTGGTTTCTGCCCCTCCTGCTGTCCTTGAAAGTCCCTCTCGGTTGCCTCCTCCTCTGGACCCTGCTCATCTGCCTCTGGTCTGTCCTCCCACTCCCTTCCCTCCATCTTTACTCAGTTTACCCATGCCCACTATCCCTGACTTCGCTGACCCTGATCCTGATCCTGCACTTCTTTGACATGCTGTGTTAATTTTTAACCTTTGTTTCTTCATTGTTCTCTGTTCCTGTCCTTTCTCTTTTTGTCGATGTCTATTCTTCAATGGAATATTCATGGATATTACGCCAATTTTCATGAATTCCAACTTTTGATTTCACAGTTTTCGCTCCTTTGTGTCCGTCTCCAGGAGCCGATGCTTGGTGCTCATCCTGGTCGCTTCCGTGATTATTCCTTTCTCTCCCCCTGACCCCCCCCCCCTTCAGATTTTGCTGGGGCCAATAACTTTTCTGCTTTTGATTCGTTCTGATGTTCCCTTCATCCCCTTACTTTTTCCATCACCTCTCCAATGCTCTGTTGCCTGTGTCTTTGTGTGTAAATGGTACACAGTTTGTTCCATTTATCTCCCCCCAAATGTGCCGCTTTCTCTTCCCGATCTTAAACACCTAGTGGACTCCTTGCCAGAGTCTGTGCTCCTGCTGGGTGATTTCAGTTGTCGACATACCCTCTGGGGTGATGTTCTGACAAGCACCCGGGGTCGCCTTCTCGAACCGTTCGTCCTCTCTTCTTCCCTGTCTCTTCTGAATTCTGATGAGCCCACTCATTTGGACTCTTGGACTGCACCCTTTCCTGTCTTGATTTTTTTCTTTGCTCGTCGTCTCTTTACATGAATTTCACATTTCGGGTTCTTGATGACTTCCATGGCAGTGACCATTTCCCCATCCTTGTTACCTTTTTTCTTTTCACCCTCCCCTCTCCTTCCCTAGGTGGCGGTTTGCCGAGGCTGACTGGCATCAATTTACCCTCTGTGCTACTCTCCGACCTCTCCATTTTGCTTCTCCCTCGTGCCCTCCTCCTTTTTCATGACACCGTCTTCAATGCTGCCCTCCACTCTATTCCTTGCTCTACCTCTCAGGGAATACGGAAGTGCATTTCCTGGTGGAATATGGACTGTGCTTGGGCTGTCTGCTATAAGTGTGCAGCCTGGAAGAGACAATTTGCCGGCAGATGGCTGATTCTTGTCTTTTGTTTCGGAAGGTGAGTGCAGTGGTACGTAGGACCATCTGTACAGGTAAACGTGAGTGTTGGAGGTCTTATGTTTCCACTATTACGTCCGAAAATACTCTGCCGCAGATCTGGAGGGGTATCCGCAAGATAGTGGGTAAGTTTGCTTCTGAGGTCTCGCCGGTCCTCCACCTCCGTGGTACTCTTGTGGTGGACCCGTTGCGACCAAACTGGGTTCCCACTTTTCGTCTGTTAGCTCTGGTTCTCATCTTCCTTAATCTTTCCTTCTTCGTATGCCTGTTCTTGAATCTCGTCCTTTAGATTTCTGCACTCATCTCAGCCTTTCCTATAACGATCCCTTCTCTCTGAACTTAAGTCTGCCCGGTCCCTCTGTGGTTCTATGGCAGTGGGTTCCGATGGCATTCATTATGAGATGCTTCACCATCTCCCTCTGTGCATGTCTCGGTATTTACTGAGTCTGTATAATCGGGTCTGAGAGTCATCTTCAGTATCTGAGGACTGGCTCGATGCCGTTGTCCTACCCGTCCTCCCTGTTATGTTTCCAGGGTCTCTCAGGACATTCCCTAAGGACTTCCACCCTATTGCCCTCATGAGTTGTCTGCAAACTCTTTTGAACGTATGGTTAATGTTTGTCTGATGTGGTTTTTAGAATACTCACCACCTCTCCCCTTCTTAATTTGGTTTTCGCAAGTGCTGCAGCACAACAGATGTCCTGGCAAACTTGGAGGTCTATATTTGTACTGCTTTTGCTGCGAAGACCTCTGTTGTTGCCGTCTTCTTTGACCTGGAAAAGGCTTACGACACCACCTGGAGATATCATATTCTGTCACAACTTCATTCATCTTGCCTTCGTGGTAATCTCTCTCTCTTCCACCAAAGCTTTATCTCTCGTTTCTTTCGAGTTAGGCTTAGTGCCACACTCTCTGCCCCTTTTAGGCAATATGAGGGTGTACCCCAGGGTAGTGTTCTGAGCACTACTCTTTTTCTAGTTGCACTCAATGGTCTTATTTCCTCCCTTCTGGCGTTTTCTTCGCTCTCAATGTCGACGATCTTACCCTTTGCTGTCGGGATGATGATTCGCCTCTCCTTCAACGGTGGCTTCAACTTGCGATTGATGCCATGTCATCTTGGGCCACTTTTCATGGCTTCAAGTTCTCTATGTCTAAGACTTGTGCTATGACTTTTGCTCAGAAGCATGTCGTTCTTTGTCCCTCTTTCGCTTTATGGTCATCTCCTTGTGTTCAGGGAGTCCACTAAGCTTTTGGGGTTAATGTTTGACACTCGTTTGTTTTGGTCGCCTCATATCTCTTACCTCCAAGTTGAATGCTCCAAGACCCTTACCATCCTTAAGGTTTTGTCCCATACTTCTTGGGGAGCTGATAGCCACACACTCCTCTCTTTACATTCGTCTCTCATCCTGTCTAAACTCGATTATGGTTGCCCTGCTTACTCGTCTCCTACTCTTCATCGTTGTGATGCTTTGCACTGTACTGGGTTGCGCCTCAGCTCTGGTGCCTTTCGTTCAACTCCCACCCTCAGCTTGTATGTTGATACTGCCTTCCTATCTTTCCAGGATCACCGTGATCGCCACTGTCTTTGATATCTTGCGCGGTCTTTGCAACATCCTTCCTCTCGCCTGTTGTCATGCTTTGACTTTTACCCCTCCTGTAGTTCCTGTTCTTCATCACCACCTCCCTCTTTTTCGTCTTGTCTGTATTTAGATGTCACGTGGTGGATTCTTCGTGACCTCCATAACAGTGACCATTTCCCCATCCTTGTCACCTTTTTCTCTTTTCACCTTTCTCTCTCCTTCCCCAGGTGGCAGTTTGCCAAGGCTGACTGGAATCTATTCACTCTACATGCTACTCTTTCTGACCTCTCCTATCTGCCTCATCGTCGAGCCCTACTCCTTTTTTCATCACACCATATTAGACGCTGCCCTCCACTCTTTTCCTTGCTCTACCTCCAGGGGCATGCGGAAGTGCGTTCCCAGGTGGAATGCTGGGTGTTTCGACTGTCCTCTGTAAGCGTGCAGCCTGGAAGAAAGACAGATGCAGACAGACAGCTGTTTTCTTTTGTTTTATAAGGTGACTGCGGTCCGTACGGTTAAACTTGAGAGTTGGAAATCTTTTGTCTCCACCATTACGTCTGATATTCCTCTGCCCCAGATCTGGAAGAAAATCCGTAAAATTGCGAGTAAGTTTGTTCCAGATGTCTCGCCAGTCCTTCACTTCCATGGTTCTATTGTGGCGGATCCTGTGTCAGTCGCCACCGAACTGTGTTCCCCTTTTTCGACTGGTGGCTCCAGTTCTAGTCTTCCTTCATCTTTCCTTATTCGTAAGCACCTTCATGAATCTTGTCCTATAGATTTTCGCATGCATCTCCAGCTTCTCTATAATGATCTCTCTCCGAACACCAGTCTGCCCTTACTCTCTGCGGTTCTATGGCAGCGGGCTCAGAAAGCGAAACATCTCCTAATGAATGTCACCTCTCTCAATGCATGGTTTCAGTATATACTGAATCTGTTTAACCTTATCTGGCAGTCATCATTTGTCCCTGAGAACTGGCTTCAGGTGGTGGTTTTTCCTATTCAAAAACCAGGGTCTCTAGGGATAGCTGCTAAGGACATCTGCCCCATTGCCCTCACGAGTTGCGTCTGCAAACTCTTTGAACGTATGTTCAATGTCCTTATGATGTTGTTCTTAGAACACTATCGCCACCACCTACCTTCTCAATTTGGCTTTTACAAGTGTCATGACTGATGTCTTGGTGAACATGGTCTGTATATGTACTGCTTTTGCTGCAAAGACCTCTGTTGTTGCTGTCCTTTTTTTTACCTGGAAAAGGCATATGACACCACCTGGAGATACCATATTTTGTCCCAACTCCATTCGTGGTAATCTCTTCCTCTTCCTACGAAGCTTCCGCTCTAATCGTTTCTTTAGTGATGGTTTGTACCATTCTGCCTCTTTACGGCAATATGAAGGTGTACCCCACAGTAGTGTTCTGAGCACTTACTAATTTTCCTGGTTGCCCTCAGTGGTCTTCTTTACTCCCTTCCCTCTGGAAACTCATCAGCTCTCTATGTTGACAATCTTACCCATTGCTGTCAAGGTGATGACTTGCCTTTCCTTCAACGGCGACTTCAACTTGTGATTGATGCCGTGTCATCCTGGGACACCAATCATGGCATCAAGTTCTCTACAACTAAAACTTTTGCGATGACTTTTACTCGGAAGTAGGTCGTTCTTCATCCCCCCTTTGTCGCTTTATGGTAATCCCCTTTTGTGCAAAGATTTTGCTAAACTTATGGAGTTAATCTTTGAAACTCGTTTGTTTTGCTCTCTCCATATCTCTAACCTCTGAGTTGGATGCTCTAAGGTCCTTAACTTACTTAAGGTAAGTTATACTTCCTGGGGAGCTGATACGAGCAAGCTCCACCTTCGTGCTGTCTAAACTCAAGTATGGTTGTCTTGCTTACTCGTCTGCCTCTCCTTCTACTCTATGCTGTCTTGATGCTCTGCATCATAATGGGTTATGCCTCAGCTCTGGTGCCTTGCGTTTGACTCCTACCCTAAGCCGGTATGATGAAACAGGCATACTGTATCTACAGGATCGCCATGATCGCTACTGTCTTTGCTACATTGCACAGTCCCTACAACACCCTCCTCACTCTCGCTTATGTCATACTTTTCCTTGCACACTTTTCTTCACACTTCCGCTCCATTTCCGTCTTCACAGATGGGGTCAAAGTCTGCAGATGGTGTAGCCTACTCTGTTGTTTTTCCTGACCACACCTATGTGTCGCCTGCATCCAGAGACTAGCATCTCCACAGCAGAACTTTGTGCTATTTTGTATGCTCTTTGTCAACAGCTTTCTTGTTATCAATTTTCCTTTATTGTTGTAGTTGACTCTCACAGTGCCCTCATGGCTCTGGAGCCCTTTAATCCAGTTCATTCGGTTGTAGTCGAAATTCAACATTGGCTGTTTCTTATCTCCAATAGATTTAGGACAGTGGAATTTTGCCGGTTTCCCAGCCATATTTGTGTGTCCTTAAATGAGCGTGCGGACTCTGTCACTAAGGAGGCTATCTGCACTTGCCCCATCTCCCTTAAAGGTGTTCCTTATTCTGACTTCTACCCAGTTATTCATTCCTCCATCCTTACCCATTGGCAGGATTGTTGGTCTTCTGTTACTCGTGACAAACTGCATACTCTTAAAGGTAGTGTGTCCCCATGGCCCTCCTCCCATCACCATAATTGGTGGTGAGAAATGGCTCTAATGAGATTACGTATTAGCCATAAATGTTTAATTCATAGGCACTTAATGGAGCGCCGCCCTGCTCTTTATTTTCCAATCTGCATTGTCCCTCTTACTGTCGTGCATATCCTTGTTGAATGTCCTGACTTCCAGGAGGTATGTGTGTCTTGTTTCCTGTCTGTCCCTCGTGGTCACTTGTTCCTCGATAGAATCCTTGATGAATCAGATACCTTTGATATTGTTTGCCTTATGCACTTTTGTTCTCGAATTGGCATCCTTAGTGATATTTACCGTTTTTTTATATCCCACACAGTTGATGGTGCTTCTGAGCCTTCCGGGCTTGGTGCCCTCTTTTGATAATTACTTGCGTACTCTTTCTCATCTACATTAATGACATTCCGAATGCCTCTCAATACCTCAAGCCAGTTTTATTGGCTGTTTACACAACCCTCATTTTCTCCAATCTTAAGAATTGGCAATATCCAGATTGGTAATAAAGTATATAGTATATTCCATGATGTTCTCATTGATTAAAAGCTGAATTTTCAGTGCCACATACAAAATGTAGCTAAAAAAATATTTTAAAATCACTTGGCATTCTTTTCTAAATCAGATATTATGTACGTCACCCTCTACTTTGGTTAAGCTTTATTGGCCTCTCGTCTTTCCTTATCACAATTTTGGAATCATTGCCTGGGGTTCTCCCTAAATTATCTATGATCTCTAATTACTCAAGACAAATCATCAATTAGAACAATAACAAACTGAAGCCACAGACAGCATTCTGCCCTCCCCCCTTTCTTTAATCTAAATCATTGAATATTTTAGATATTAAGTCTAAGTCACTTCACACCCTATCAAGTGCACTATATATATATATATATATATATATATATATATATATAATTTATATATTTTATATATATATATATATATAGCTTCGTCAGTCATTATGGCTATAAATAGTTTTCCTAGAGAGGACAACCAGGCACCCCTCCCCACCCGTGCCAAAAACACCCACGGCAGGAAAGGTATCAACAGCAGAACCGAGGCATCCAAAATCAGAGCAACAGTCAGCAAGAAAATAGAAGAAGGCAACACAATAGGGCGATCAGAGTCATCACCAGTGAAGACACAGTTGCCACCAGGGATGCCCATACAGCACAAGCCCTGAGGGAAAAACACCCACCCAGAGCTCCTCGTGACGACAGTGTCCCCCTAGTCGGTGTCACCAGAGCAGAACCCCTGTGTGTGCTTGAATCCATGGTGCACAAAGCAGCTTTATCCTTCCCACCAGGATCAGCAGGTGGGTTCACAGGACTACGACCCAACCACATCAAACAAATGCTCAACCCTGCACTGGGAGACATTGCACAGGGCCTCCTGGTGGAACTAACTAGATTCGCCAACACATGTCTAGCTGGCAACATACCAGAGACCATACGGCCTCTCTTTTTTGGCGCTACCCTTTGTGCCCTGAGGAAAAAAGATGGAGGAATCAGACCGATAGCTGTGGGCAATTCACTCCGGCGTCTCGTCGCTAAGGCTGCTGCTAGAGCAGTTAGTCAGGCAGCAGCCGACATGCTGAAGCCAAAACAGCTTGGGTTTGGCATTCCCCAAGGGTGTGAGGCAGCGGCTCATGCAGCTAGAGCCTACATTGCCAACATTACGAATGAAAAAGCCCTGATAAAGCTGGACTTCAAAAATGCTTTCAATCTGGTTAGAAGGGATGCAGTACTCAGTGCAGTTCATCGCCTTTTTCCTTCCCTCTACCCGTTTGTAAACTCATGCTACAGCAAGAATCTAACTCTGCTTTTTGGGGAACATGAAATTGAATCACAAGGTGTCCAACAAGGTGACCCCCTTGCTCCTTTTCTGTTCTGCCTAGTTATCAAGAAAGTCACCAATAACCTGTCCAGTGAGCTCAACATTTGGTTTTTGGATGATGGTACTCTAGCCGGCTCCCCAGCCTCACTCTTGGACGACATAAGAATAATCCAGGAGCAAGGAACAAGCCTAGGCCTCACCCTGAACCCTTCCAAGTGCGAAATAACCTCCACCAACCAGCACATAATAGAGCAAATAAAGGTTGTTTTGCCTGACATTCATACAACCAACCCTGAGGACAGTACACTCCTAGGTGCTCCTCTTGGAAGAAATGCCATCGACGGGGTCCTCGATAAGAAGATCACTGACCTGAAGAGGATGAACGAGAGGATTGAAGACATCGATGCTCATGATGCACTTTACCTCATCACCAGATGCTTGTCCCTCCCCAGGCTGACCTACTTTCTAAGATGTTCGCCATCTTTCAACAATATTAAATTAGAAGAGTATGACAGCTTGCTGAAATCAACACTAGAAAAAGCCCTCAATCTTTCCCTCAGCGACTCACAGTGGAAACAGGCCTCCCTTCCTGTCAGACTCGGGGGCCTTGGCGTGCGCACAGCAACACAAATTGCTGTACCAGCGTTCCTGTCCTCTTCAGTGGGGTCTGACAACTTGGTGAAGGAAATCCTACCTGAGCACCTAGTTCAACAGGCAGGGGTGCATGATCCCAGCTTCACAGACTGCACAACCAAATGGGTCTCTCTCGCAGGACCCCAACCACCGCCTTCTGAAGCCCATAAGCAATCCAGCTGGGATCGCCCCATTGCTGACCAAGAAGCTGCAACTTTGCTAGAAGCTGCGACAACACCACATGACACTGCCCGACTTAGAGCTGTAGCAGCTCCCCATGCAGGTGATTTCCTATTAGCAACCCCAAAGTCAGCAACCGGCACCCGTCTCACACCGCAGGCCCTCCGAATTGCCGTGGCTCTCCGCCTAGCTGCCCCAATCCACACCGAATACAGGTGTATTTGCGGCGAGGCAGAGGCCGACAGATATGGACGGCATGGCCTTCTTTGCCAAAGGACGGGAGGATGGCATGCAAGACACGGCGAGGTTAATGACATTATTAAGAGAAGCCTTACCACAGCCGGTTGTCCAGCAGAGAGAGAGCCCCGTTACCTAATGTCCCGCAACTCTGATGAGCCTGTCGGTCGCCCAGATGGAATTACGGTGAACCCCTGGAAGAATGGTAGACAGTTGGTGTGGGACTACACTTGCGTTTCAACTTTAGCCAATACCTATGTTGACTTCAGTGCTACACAAGCAGGAGGAGCTGCCAATCACCGGGAAGCGGCCAAGTCACGTAAATACAGAGACCTTGAGCACCACTACAATTTTGTCCCCATTGCCTCAGAGACACTTGGTGCCTGGGGTAAAAGTGCTGCTAGCTTTTTGAAGGAGTTGGGGTCTAAGCTAATCGAAACAACTAGAGACCCTAGAGCTGCCAGTTTTCTTTTTCAGCGCCTTAGTGTGGCAATCCAGAGAGGAAATGCTCACTGCATCCACAGTTCCTGCCCGCCATCCGAGGAGCTGGAGGAGCTTTTCAACTTGTGACAAGCAGCCTTGTACCCTGCATGTAATCAATATTGTAACTTTTTTTGTGTAATGACATTTTCAAATAAAGTTAGATAAATATACACACTTAACAAAAGAATAGGGGTGGTAGGAGAAGAAAATATCAAAGTGTTCAGTGAGGATCCACAAGGTCTTCTCTGAGTACTCTTTATTTTCTTCTCCGAGGCTATGGGTCCCTACACTTGCACCAGAGGTGGTACCCCTTCTAGGTTTTAAAAAAAATATATGTATATATATATATATATATATATATATATATATATATATATATATATATATATATATATATATATATATATATATATATACACATATATACACATATATATATGAAACACTGAATTGCAATGCTAAACCTGTTCTTAAATACATGGTAGGGGGCTGTAACAGAATCTTTGAAATCCACACTAGAAACAAATATTTATTTGATATTCCAAGAGTGCGACTTAGCCAAAGTGGAAATATTCCACAAATCAAGAGTCCCAAAATGTAAAATGTTCTTCATAATAACATCAAAGAATGTCCCTCTCTCAACGTGTTTAAGAGAGAAACTAAGTACTGTACTACCTAATAAATGCCATGTAACCTACCTTACCTACTGATTGTCAACCTATGTCTTGCTATTATTAAACAATAATGAATAATGACTGAACTTGTAATACTGCTATATGCCAAGTAAACAAAAAAAGTTACCATGTTTATTTAGTTAAAATTACCATCGGCTGTTCTGTTGCAGTTTTGCTGTTCCGTTCAACATGTAATTATTGTCAATCTTTTTATTCTTTCTACTTTTGTTCAACTTTTGCTTTTCATCTCAATTATTTTTAGCAATTAATTTTAAGTGTTTATCCACAGCATGTCTGAAACACTGTGCATATTAGTGGCTTTAGGCATAGTATATTCTTGCTTTATCTAGAAGTCCAACATTGTGCTTGTAACCCATTTTCTATGTACGTTTCTCAAAAAAACATTATCATTATGTTAAACAGGAATAACTTAGGGAATAGTATAGTGAAAGGACAGAAGAGTGGGGAATATAATATGTGATTTTTGAGAATATACCAACAGTTTGAGACTTTGCCTGTGTACTGTATGTGAGTGTTCAAATTTAGTCTCTTGTTTATGTATAGGCCAAGGAACTTTTTCATCATTTTTAATTTTAATGTTGACATTATCTATTTGAAGGTGAATTTCATTTGATAATTTACTTCCAAATACAATGTAATAGGTATTCTCTATATTTAGTTTGTTGGTTGACATCCAACCACATCCAGAGTGTTTCAACTTGTTGTTTACAATATTACTTATTGTGTGATGCATTGGAGTTTGAATAGATGAAGGCAGTATCGCCAGCAAATAGTATTGGTTTAAGGATGTTAGAGACATTTGGTAAATCATTGATGTATATAAGCAATAGGAGAGGTTCTAAGATGCTGCCCTGTGGCACTCCTATGGTTAACAGTTGAGATGTGGGGGGGCGGGTTATGTCATTAATGGCTACATATTGGTGTCTATCATTAAGATATGATAGAATATAATTATCAGGAAGGCCTCAGATTCTGTAATGATTAAGTTTAAGTAAAAGGTAGGTATGGCTTACAGTATCAAAGCCTGACTGTCAATTATATTAACCTGAATCTGGCAGTTATATTATCCTAAGACTGGCAATTATAAAACTCATATATATATATATATATATATATATATATATATATATATATATATATATATATATATATATATATATATATAATATATATATATATATATATATATATATATATATATATATATATATATATATATAATAGCATAAATATGTTAATTACATTATCTTGAATCGGGCAGTTTTATATTTATATGGATCTAGCAATTCGATATATGTATATATGAATCTGGCAATTATATATATATATATAAGTAGCAAGCAATTCTATATATATAAGTAGCAAGCAATTCTATATATATATATATATATATATATATATATACAGTACTGTATATGAATCTGGCAATAATATTAGCCTGATTCTGATATTTGTATTATCCTATATCTGGTATTTTATAAACCAAAACTTTGCATATATGTGAGTGACTCCAGAATTTGTATTATAATGCGAAGTATTTCATCGAAGGCTTAATTACTAATATTTATTTCATTTGTTTACAGATGCCTTAATCTGACAATTTATTAATATAAAAGGATGTCTGCTTTTAAATTAGTGATTTAAAAAATTTGATGTAAAGTCCTTAGTTTGAATATTGTTTAATTGATAAGTATATTTATGATCATTATTGGCCTGTATTATGAGGTGTAGGAGTATCCTATATGGTTTTGATTGGTCGTTTAATTTCTTGTCTTGATGGATGTGAATGATGTTTAATTATTATTTATTTAGGCTCTATTATTAGTTCAGATTATTTATAGATAGAATAATGTGCAATAGATGGCTCTTAAAACCTGTTAATTATTATATTATTATTACTTGACAATTGTCTCAACATTCCAATTTACTGTTCTCTTACTATAAGTGTTGTTTTAATTAGCACATAAATGATCTTCACGTAATATTGTTTATTTACCCCCATGACAATGCTTCAGTATTTGTAAAGTTATAATTCCCGGTTATTAAGGTAATTAGAGAAATAACAAACCCTGAATATATGAACGTTAAAAGCATTTTGTTATGTGCAAAATATTCTTGTTTTGCAAGAACACTGGCTTACATCTTATGAATATCAGAACCACTTCAAATTTATTGATAGTTCTTTTTCCACTGCCAGTATACCTTGAGGTTACCTTGAGGTGCTTCCGGGGCTTAGTGTCCCCGCGGCCCGGTCGTCGACCAGGCCTCCTGGTTGCCGGACTGATCAACCAGGCTCTTAGACGCGGCTGCTTGCAGCCTGACGTATGAGTCACAGCCTGGTTGATCAGGTATCCTTTGGAGGTGCTTATCCAGTTCTCTCTTGAACACTGTGAGGGGTCGGCCAGTTATGCCCCTTATGTGTAGTGGAAGCGTGTTGAACAGTCTCGGACCTCTGATGTTGATAGAGTTCTCTCTCAGAGTACCTGTTGCACCTCTGCTTTTCAACGGGGGTATTCTGCACATCCTGCCATGCCTCCTGGTCTCATGTGATGTTATTTCTGTGTCCAGGTTTGGGACCAGCCCCTCAATTATTTTCCACGTGTAAATTATTATGTATCTCTCCTGCCTGCGCTCAAGGGAGTACAGATATAGGCTCTTTAGTCGGTCCCAGTAATTTAGATGTTTTACTGAGTGGATTCCAGCAGTAAAGGATCTCTGCACGCTCTCCAGGTCAGCAATTTCTCCAGCTTTGAAAGGGGCTGTCATTGTGCAGCAGTACTCCACTCTAGAGAGCACAAGCGTTTTGAAAAGTATCATCATCGGTATAGCATCTCTAGTGTGGAAAGTTCTTGTTATCCAACCTGTCATTTTTCTTGCAGTTGTGACGGCTACTTTATTGTGTTCTTTAAAGGTAAGGTCTTCCGACATGAGTACACCCAGATCCTTTACATTGCCTTTTCGTTCTATGTTATGATTTGCCTGAGTTTTGTACGTGGTTTCTGTTTTTATATTTTCAATTTTTCCGTAGCGCATGAGCTGGAACTTGTCCTTGTTAAACACCATATTATTTTCTGTAGCCCATAGAAAGACCTGATCTACATCTGATTGGAGGTTTGCCGTGTCCTCTATGTTGCCAACTCTCATGAAAATCCTAGTGTCATCTGCAAAGGATGATACAGTGCTATAGGTTGTGTTCTGGTCTATGTCCGATATGAGGATGAGAAAAAGTACTGGAGCAAGCACAGTACCCTGGGGGACTGAGCTCTTCACAGTTGATGGGCTGGATTTTATTTTGTTGACTATTACACATTGGGTTCTGTTAGTCAGGAAATTGTAGATCCATCTGCCTATTTTCCCGGTAATTCCTTTTGAACGCATTTTATGTGCAATAACACCATGGTCACATTTATCAAAGGCTTTTGCGAAATCTCTGTAAATTACATCAGCATTTTGTTTGTCTTCCATAGCATCTAATGCCATATCATAGTGGTCCAGCAACTGCGACAGGCAAGAGCGCCCTGTTCTGAAACCATGTTGTCCGGGGTTATGGAGATGCTGTGATTCCATGTATTTTGTGATCTTACTTCTTAGCACTCTCTCAAAAATTTTTATGATGTGCGATGTTAGTGCTATCGGTCTGTAATTTTTTGCCTCTGCCTTATTTTCTCCTTTATGGAGTGGTGCTATCTCTGCTGTTTTTAGTATGTCAGGGATAACGCCAGTATCTAGGCTTTGTCACCACAGAATGTGAAGGGCCTGCGATAATGGTTTTTTACAGTTCTTGATGAATATGGAGTTCCAAGAATCCGGGCCTGGTGCAGAGTGCATAGGCATACTGTTTATGGCTTCTTCAAAATCTAGTGGGGATAGGGTGACATCTGATATATTATTTGATGTTGGTATCATATCCATGAAAAATTCATTTGGGTTATCAATCTTTAGTGCATTTAATGGCTCGCTGAAAACAGAGTCGTACTGCTTCCTCAGTAACTCGCTCATTTCTTTGTTGTCATCGGTGAAAGTTCCATCTCCCTTTCGCAGGGGCCCGATACTAGATGTGGTTTTTGATCTTGATTTTGCATAGGAGAAAAAATATTTCGGATTTCTCTCTATTTCACTGATGGCCATTTGCTCTCTTTGCCTCTCCTGGATTTTGTATGATTCTTGTAGCTTGAGTTCAATTGTTTCTATTTCTCTACCTAACCTTCTTCGCCGTTCTTGAGATAGGGTGCGACTCTCAAGTTGTTCCGCGATTCGTTTTCTTCGCCTATATAGGGAACGACGTTCCCGTTCCAATCTGCATCTCTTTCTCTTTTTTCTTAGGGGTATGCGGTTTGAACATGTTTCTAGTGCTACTGAGCTTATTTTTTCCAGGCACTGGTTCAGGTTTGCATTTTCTAGCTGTTCTTCCCAGTTTATTTCTGTGAAGTCTTGGTTTATTTGCTCCCAGTTTATCTGTTTATTATTGAAGTTGAATTTGCTGAAATCTCCTCCACCGGGAATCTGGACTGGTTTTGAAGGTCCATTCCCCATGGTTGTCAGAACTTCAATTAAGTTGTGATCTGAGTAACAGGTATTTGTAATCATTATGTTCCCGATCAACTCCTCATTATTAGTGAAAATGAGGTCCAGCGTGTTCTCCTTCCTAGTTGGTTCTACTATTTGCTGGTTTAAGGCAAACTTATCGCACATCCGTAGCAAGTCATTTGCATGTGCCTGTTTATTTAGGATACTTCCTGGTATTCTTTCTGATATTACGGTATTAGCCTGGTGCTTCCATTTCAGGTGCCGTAGGTTGAAGTCCTAACTTTTTCAGTGTTAAGAGTAGTTAACGGATGGAATGCATTAGGCAGTGGTGTGGTGGAGGCTGACTCCATACACAGTTTCAAATGTAGATATGATAGAGCCCAGTAGGCTCAGAAAGTTGTACACCAGTTGATTGACAGTTGAGAGGCGGGACCAAAGAGCCAGAGCTCAACCCCTGCAAGCACACACACACACACACACAGGGGGCTGGTGGCTGAGTGAACAGCATGCTGGACGCGTAATCCTGTGGTCCCACGTTCGATTCCCGGCGCTGGCGAGAAACAATGGGCAAAGTTTCTTTCACCCTGATGCTCCTGTTACCTAACAGTAAATAGGTACCTGGGAGTTAGACAGCTGTTATGGGCTGCTTCCTGGGTGTGTGGGTGGGGTATTAGAAGTTAGTTACAGTTCATTGATTGACAGTTGAGAGGCGGGCCTAAAGAGCAGAGCTCAACCCCCGCAAGAACATCAAGGTGAATACCCACAAATCAGATCAAATCAAATCAAATATTTATTCAGGTAGAGTACATACATACAAGGTGAGATACACAACGTTGATGGATTTATAGATAGAGCTAGTACATACAATGTCTAAAGCCACTATTACGCAAAGCGTTTCGGGCAGGAAAACCAGTAAGACTAAAACTTAATACTAATTGAGATTAAAGTATAAATTGTGTTGAGAAAATAAGAAAAATATAAAAGGGGGAACATGGCAGAAAAATAGCAAATATAGAATTTGGTCAACAAACAGCATTGTTTAAAATAGTAGGCATGGGTTGACATTTAGGGGTGAGGTAGGTTACAGGGAGTTAATTAGGTAGTACTTAGTTTTTATCTTAAACTGGTTGGGAGAGGTACAGTCTTTAACATGGTTGGGAAGGTCATTCCACATTCTGGGTCCCTTGATTTGTAGAGCATTTCTAGTTTGATTAAGTCGTACTCTTGGAATATCAAATAGGTATTTGTTTCTGGTGTGGTGCTCATGGGTTCTGTTACAACCTTCAATGAAGCTTTTGAGGTCAGGATTGGCATTACAGTTCAGCGTTTTATATGTGTAATACACAAGAGAGAATGTGCAGTGACTTAATATCTAACATATTCAGAGATTTGAGTAGGGGTACCGAGTGATGTCTGGGGCCAGAGTTGGATATTGTCCTAATAGCAGCTTTGTGTTGAGTAATTAGAGGACGTAAATGATTTTGGATAGTAGAACCCCAAGCACAAATACCATAGTTGAGGTATGGATAGATGAGGGAGTAATAGAGAGTAACCAGGGCAGGGCGGGGTACATAATATCTGATCTTAGAAAGAATGCCCACAGTTTTTGAAACTTTTTTGATATATTTAGAATGTGTCCCTGGAAATTCAGCTTGCGGTCAATGAGAATGCCAAGGAATTTGCCATCTAATTTGTTACAAATTTGGGTATTGTTTATTTTGAGATTTATTTGATTAGAGGATTTATTGCCAAACAGAATATAGAAGGTTTTGTCAATGTTAAGGGTGAGTTTGTTGGCAGTTAGCCACAGATGGACTTTATTTAGCTCAGTATTTACTGTGGCATTTAGAGCAAGGGGGTCAGGACTGGAGTAAATGAAGGTTGTGTCGTCAGCAAATAGAATAGGTTTGAGGTGTTGGGAGGCATTTGGAAGGTCATTAATGAAGATGAGAAAGAGGAGAGGGCCAAGTATGCTGCCCTGAGGAACACCAATGTTGATGGGTAGGGTGGGAGAAATTGAATTGTTCACAGAAACATACTGGAGCCTGTCAGTAAGGTAAGATTTGAGGTATTGTAGGGAGTGTCCTCTGACTCCATAATGATGTAATTTAAGAAGAAGGTTTTGGTGGTCGACAGTGTCAAAAGCCTTACGAAGGTCCACAAATAACCCAACGGGGAACTCATTTTTATCAAGAGCTGTATGAATCGAGTTAAGCATACTAATAAGTGCATCGTTAGTGCTTTTTTTGGGTCTGAAGCCATATTGGCAAGGGCTAAGTATATTGTGTTTGGCTAGATAAGAGTAAAACTATTCTTCGCGGCAGGGGATCGTATTCCAGGGACCTGCCCGAAACGCTACGCGTACTAGTGGCTGTACAAGAATGTAACAACTCTTGTATATATCTTAAAAAAAAAAAAAAAAACTGCTTATAGATTAGTTTTTCAGAAATTTTTGACAAGTTTGGCAGGATTGATATAGGTCTGTAGTTGTTAACATCTGTGAGATCACCACATTTGTGGACAGGCGTTACTCTCACTTTTTTCAGAATATCTGGAAAGGTTTGGAGTTCAAGTGACTTGTTGAAGAGCAATGCAATAGCAGGGGCTAAAGATCTGGAGGCTTTTTTGTAAATTAAAGTTGGTATCTCCTCAAGGGCACTAGACTTGGTTTTAAGGGAAATTTAAGGATTATCTCATTGACGTTAGTGGAATTAATAGGCTTTAGGTACAGAGACTGTGGATAGTTACCTGTAAGATAGTCCTTAACGTCAGTACTGGAAGATGGAATATCATTTGCAAGGGATGACCCAATGGAAGAGAAGAACCTATTGAACTCAATAGCAGAATCTGAGGCTGAAAGCTGACCATCGCTATTGGACAGGAGTGTTGGTTTGTTATATAAAGTCTTCTTTGATCCCAATATTTGTGAAATTGTGCTCCAAGTTTTTTTAATGTTGCTCTTTATTTGGGTAAATTTATCTTCGTAGTATTTAGTTTTGGCTCGTCTAATTATCTTAGATAGCAATAATGAGTAATTCTTTGAGAATTCTTTGGTGACAATTCCTAACCTATACTTCTTCTCAAGGTCATGTTTTTTATTAATGGATTTAAGTATTCCCTTTGTAAGCCAGGGATTGTTAAGCCTTTTGGTTGTGACTTGTTTTGTAAGCATAGGACAGTGGGTGTTATAAAGGCTGAGAGTTTTTTGAAGAAAAGATTGCACTGCTAGGTTGATGTCCCCTATGTTACCTAACTCGGACTCCCAGTTGACATTATCAGCAGCAGTTATAAAATTGTCTATAGCAGTTTCATTGCGCAGCCTAAAACTTAACTCCCTTGACTCTAGAGGTGGTTTGCTAATGTTAGTTAAGAGAAATGTGGGGTAATGGTCTGTCGTGCTATCGGTGATTATACCTGAAGTAAGCGGAGAGGTTATGTTTGTCCAGATGTGATCTAGAGTCGTGGCAGTACTATCAGTGATTCTAGTAGGTCTAGTGATTCAGGGTATGAAGAAGCAGGAATTCATACAGTTGAGGAAGCTGGCAGCAGTAGGGTGTTCAGGGTGTTGTAGGGTGTTTAACTAGAAGATAGAACACCCGGCAAGAAGCCCCCCCCCCCTTATCCCAGGGGGTGCATCATGATTATACACCCCGCAATCATCACCTTAAGAACCGTCAGTCTATCGAGATCGGGTTTAGCAACACAGGCGCGGATTGACATCAAAACCGTCCCCTCCCTCGCAACGTCGGGTACCACAGTTCTTTGAGTGAGAGTGTTCCTCCCCAAACATTCGGACGTCAAAACAGAAGATGTTCGAAAGAATAATGAAGCATGCAAAAGGTCGACTGGAAAAGACAACTAGAAAGAAGAAGGGGAAGGCAAAATGAAACATAAGGAAGAGGAAATAGCATCCAGCATGATTAGTGAAGACGGCAGAGGACTGTCCCATGGAGCATCACACCCTGACTGCTGCCCACTAAGCCCCTATCACGAAAGGACAATGGGGTATGTCCTTTAGAAGCATAAGGCTACTAAAGGACAGAGGAAATGCTGTCCCATGGAGCATCACACTCTGACAGCAGCCCACCAAGCCTCCTCACGTCAACAACGGGCTGGAATGTGAAGGGGTGACGGTAGGAGACCAACTCCATCGTCACCCGGCGTTAAACCCTAAACTACTGCAGCAGACAACGACTGTCAAGTGGAAGGCAGTACAGGGGCTATGCTGACCCAAACCAACACTGCTGCAACCCTACCAACAGCCATGTTAACTCTGCCTCAGGGGAAAAGGTAACTACTAGTCAGGGGCTGTTTTATGAGGGTTCCAAGAAAACCTTTGTCACACAGAGAGCTGAACAAATGTAATTCAAACCATTGATGCAGGTCACCCTGAATATACTTGGGTTTTTATCCAACAGTGGACGTAAACCCTACAACGTAGTCAAACCCTACATTCCCTTGGGTGGTTACCTCAGACCTGTATTATCTATAGTCTGACCTATATGTACCAGGTCTAGGGATCACAATTAAACATTTAAAACAGCAGCGAGTCAAATTAGCTGACCCATAAAACAAATCTAAATGTATCAAAGATATAGGAGTGTTAATTGGGTCAGATTATTATAAATTCATCTCTGGCAAACACCAATTGCATGGGATGACCGTACTGAACTCTGCAAGTGGAAAGTCCCATTGTGTGAAGAGAACTAGAATGGTGGAGATGTGATTATAAACTAGTGAAGATATTGACTCTTATACGTTTCACCTTTTTTAATCCGGGTCTTTCCCTCAAACCCCGTCCACTCCCACAGCAGTACACAGGTGCACATAGTTACAAAGCAGTACACAGGTGCACATAGTTACACAGCAGTACACAGGTGCACATAGTTACACAGCAGTACACAGGTGCACATAGTTACACAGCAGTACACAGGTGCACATAGTTACACAGCAGTACACAGGTGCACATAGTTACACAGCAGTACACAGGTGCACATAGTTACACAGCAGTACACAGGTGCACATAGTTACACAGCAGTACACAGGTGCACATAGTTACACAGCAGTACACAGGTGCACATAGTTACACAGCAGTACACAGGTGCACATAGTTACACAGCAGTACACAGGTGCACATAGTTACACAGCAGTACACAGGTGCACACAGTTACAAAAGCAGTGTGTAAACAAGAGGCTGGGTTGATATATTTGGAGGACAGTGTGAAGCCCAGACTGTTACTGGGTCTCAGCCAGCAAGGGAGGCGCCACGTTGCCAGATGCATCAATACAATACAATTTTATTTAGGTAAGGTACATACATACAATAAATATTTACAAGGATTGTTTGACTTATAGGTATAGCTAGTACATACAATGCGTAAAGCCACTATTACGCAAAGCGTTTCGGGCATGATAAACTTAAATGACAAACTTAATACTAATTGAGCATAATGAGTAGAATGAAAACAAGAAATGAAAACATAGATGAAAAAGCAGCACAAATACAATTATGTCGACAAACAGCGCTCTTTAAAGAAAAAAACAGACATTGGTTGACAATAGAAGGGTAAGGTAGGTTACAGGGAATTTATTAGGTATAGCTTCGCTTTTAACTTAAACTGGTTGAGAGAGGTACAGTCTTTAACATGGTTGGGAAGGTCATTCCACATTCTGGGCCCCTTGATTTGTAGAGCATTTCTAGTTTGATTAAGTCGTACTCTAGGAATATCAAAACTGTATTTATTTCTGGTGTGATGCTCATGGGTTCTGATACAACCTTCTATGAAGCTTTTGAGATCAGGATTGGCATTATAGTTTAGCGTTTTATATATGTATAATACACATGAGAGAATGTGCAGTGACTTAATGTCTAACATATTCAGAGATTTAAGTAGGGGTACCGAGTGATGTCTGGGGCCAGAATTGGATATTGTCCTAATAGCAGCTTTGTGTTGAGTAATTAGAGGACGTAAGTGATTTTGGGTAGTAGAGCCCCAAGCACAAATACCATAGTTGAGATATGGATAGATAAGGGAGTAATAGAGAGTCACCAGGGCAGGGCGTGGTACATAATATCTGATCTTAGAAAGAATGCCCACAGTTTTTGAAACTTTTTTTGATATGTTTAGAATGTGTCCCTGGAAATTAAGCTTGCGGTCAATGAGAATGCCAAGGAATTTGCCATCTAATTTGTTACAAATTTGGGTATTGTTTATTTTGAGATTTATTTGATTAGAGGATTTATTGCCAAACAGAATATAGAAGGTTTTGTCAATGTTAAGGGTGAGTTTGTTGGCAGTTAGCCACAGATGGACTTTATTTAGCTCAGTATTTACTGTGGCATTTAGAGCAAGGGGATCAGGACTGGAGTAAATGAAGGTTGTGTCGTCAGCAAATAGAATTGGTTTGAGGTGTTGGGAGGCATTTGGAAGGTCATTAATGTAGATGAGAAAGAGGAGAGGGCCAAGTATGCTGCCCTGGGGAACACCAATGTTGATGGGTAGGGTGGGAGAAATTGTATTATTCACAGAAACATATTGGAGCCTGTCAGTAAGGTAGGATTTGAGGTATTGTAGGCAGTGTCCTCTGACTCCATAATGATGTAATTTAAGAAGAAGGTTTTGGTGGTTGACAGTGTCAAAAGCTTTACGCAGGTCCACAAACAACCCAACAGGGAACTCATTTTTATCAAGAGCTGTATGAATCGAGTTAAGCATACTAATAAGTGCATCGTTAGTGCTTTTTTTGGGTCTGAAGCCATATTGGCAAGGGCTAAGTATATTGAGTTTGGCTAGATATGAGTAAAGCTGCTTATAGATTAGTTTTTCAAAAATTTTTGACAAGTTTGGCAGGATAGATATAGGTCTGTAGTTGTTAACATCTGTGAGATTACCACATTTGTGGACAGGCGTTACTCTCGCTTTTTTTAGAATATCTGGGAAGGTTTGGAGTTCAAGTGACTTGTTGAAGAGCAAAGCAATGGCAGGGGCTAAAGATCTGGAGGCTTTTTTGTAAATTAAAGTTGGTATCTCCTCAAGGGCACCAGACTTGGTTTTAAGGGAAAGGATTATCTCATTGACGTCAGTGGAATTAATAGGCTTTAGGTACAGAGACTGTGGATAGTTACCTGAAAGATAGTCATTAATGTCTGTACTGGAAGATGGAATATCATTTGCAAGGGATGAACCAATGGAAGAGAAGATCCTATTGAACTCAATAGCAGAATCAGAGGCTGAAAGCTGACCATCGTTATTAGACAGGAGAGTCGGTTTGTTATTTAAAGACTTCTTTGATCCCAATATTTGAGAAATTGTTCTCCAAGTTTGTTTAATGTTGCTCTTTATTTGGGAAAATTTATCTTCGTAGTATTTAGTTTTGGCTCGTCTAATTATCTTAGACAGCAATAATGAGTAATTCTTTGAGAATTCTTTGGAGACAATTCCTAACCTATACTTCTTCTCAAGGTCATGTTTTTTATTAATAGATTTAAGTATTCCCTTTGTAAGCCAGGGATTGTTAAGCCTTTTGGTTGTGACTTGTTTTGTAAGCATAGGACAGTGGGTATTATAAAGGCTAAGAGTTTTTTGAAGAAAAGATTGCACTGCTAGGTTGATGTCCACTATGTTACCTAACTCGGACTCCCAGTTGACATTATCAGCAGCAGTTATAAAATTGTCTATAGCAGTTTCATTGTGTAGTCTAAAACGTATCACTCTTGACTCAAGAGGTGGTTTGCTAATGTTAGTTAAGAGAAATGTGGGGTAATGATCTGTAGTGCTATCGGTGATTATACCTGAAGTAAGCGGAGAGGGTTATGTTTGTCCAGATGTGATCTAGAGTCGTGGCAGTGCTATCAGTGATTCTAGTAGGTCTAGTGATTAAGGGTATGAGGAAGCAGGAATTCATACAGTTGAGGAAGCTAACAGCAGTGGGGTGTTCAGGCTCGCAGAGGTCAATATTAAAGTCCCCTGCGATAATTAGGTGGTTTTTGTTCAGTCTGTTATCAAGTATTAGATTTCTAAGGTTTGAGTTGAATTCGGACACATCAGTGTTAGGAATTCTATAAACTGCACCCACAGTCAGGACAGACTCGGCACCCTTGACTCTGAAGCTGGCGAAGATATACTCCCCATAGCAGTCTCTGGTTCTAATTTCTTTTAAGCATGTTAGTTCTTGGTGGTAGTAAAGAGCAGTGCCACCACCTCTCTGAAGTTGACGACAGTTGTGAATTGCTGAGTAGTTAGGCATGTTAAAGAGCTGAGTAGTATCCTCTTTCAACCATGTTTCAGTAAGTATAATAAAAGAGAATTTGTTGTCAATAGCTTCAATCAAGGCACTAACATCATCGAAGTGTTTACCTAGGGATCTAACGTTCAAATTGATTACAGAGATATTGTGATTATGAGTTAATACATTGTTTACATCATGTACTGCAAAATATCTGCAATTTAGATCATTAAAGTGATAATTGTCATAGATAGTGGATAAGAGGTTAAGTTCAGGGTCTATACTTGTCTGCATAAAAAAAGCTGATTGCAGGAAAAACAAGGGAAGAAAGGCAAATAACAAGGTAGAAATAAGCTATAAAATAGGGAAAAAGATGTACACAATACAGAACAAAGCAAACTCAAAAGGGGCTTACAGGGGTACAATGGAGTAAGGGAGTATGGCTAGGCTAGGCAACCTAGGTAATAAATGAGATTAACGAAAAAACATATAAACATGGACTATACAAAACACAGGATATAGAAATACAAAACAAAAATATAAACAAGACTAAGCAATACAAAAACAAATTGAGCAAAAATGAAAAATGAGGTAGATTGCTTACAAGTACTCTCAGGTACACTGTAAGTAACAATTTGCAATTTGAGATGCAGGCAAAGCCAGGGGTACAATGGAGTAAGGGAGCATGGCGAGGCTAGGCAACCTAGGTAATAAATGGAATCAAAGAAAAGTTGAATAATAAGCATAGGCAAATTTAAGCTAATGATTATTAACTATAAATAGTTCAGTTATGACTGTATAATTAATAAGACCTGAAGAACTATTTATGCACTCAATTAAATAATTTCAGTAAATGACTAGTTAAGAGTAAGTTAAAAATTAAGTCAGAAAATGAAACAATGAGACTTAGGAAACCTAGCCCCACTAGTTGACAGGGGGTTAATTAAGTTAATTCACTGGGAGTGATAATGAGCTGAGACAGACCACATTGGGAGAGGAAAGTGTTGAGGTTCTCTTCTTTAGTAATTGTGAACATTTTGCCCTCTGCGGTTTTTCTCACCTTTATCAGTCCATCTCTAACGAAGCACTGATGAATCGCATCTGGTTTTTTTTTTGACGGATTTGACGCAGGCGGTAGAGGAGGTGCTGTCTGTTCCTAGTCAAGCACTCGTTGATGTATAATCCCTTCCGTTGGGCTACAGCTGTCCGGACTAGATTGGATTTCGTGAACTGGGAAGACAGCTTCAGGCGAATTTTCCGTTGGTTTTGACTTGATGGATTCTTTTTGCCTACTCTGTAGGCAGCAATAACGTCAGATTTGTTTAGAATGAGCTGCAATTTGTCTTTTATGAGATCCAGAGCTATTTCGACACAGTTTTCACCATCATGTTCCACAGGTATATCTTGGGACGACACTATAACAGAGTCTAGCAGCTTTTGCTGGTCTTGTTCATCCTGGGAGACAGAACGCTGGGCTGAAAATGTACTGATACATGCAGTCATTTTGTTGAGAGCTTCCTCCTGTTTTTTAATGGCTTCATCAGTTTTTAGAAGGTTGCTTTCCTCACGGAGATCATTTAAATCATGCTGTAGTTGGTCTTGGCTTGCCTTGCAGTTTCTAATTTCCTCGCGGAGGAGGGTTATTTGTTGTTGTTGTTGTTGGAGATTAGCGCGGATCGCTAGATTCTCATTTAGAAGACTCAAGATGATAGCATTTTGAGACTCGAGGACTTGGCACAACTTTTTGAACCACTGATTCTCGGCCCAGTTATAGAATTCCGGTGAGGGACCGGAAGCTCGCTTGAGTTGCTTATAGTGGGATGCTAGCATGTCCATAGGAGAGGGTTGAGATGTCTCTACTCCCTTGCTCAAAGGGGTGGAGGGGAGGGCAGCACCGCTGCCCTGGACCCCAGAGCTTCCAGACGGAGAAACACGAATATTGTTTGAGTTGGCCGGGATGGTTGCCTTGTTAAGGGGGTTTGTTGTCCTTCTTTCTCTGCACAGCCCCATTTTTAGGAGACATGATTGGTTAGAATGGACTGGGGGTATATATTGTGAAGAAACTTGCGTCAGGCAGCGCGGTGGCGGCAGCATGCACTGGTACTCACAGCCGTAGAGGAATGTTTTGAAACTTAATTGAGATGGAGTGAGTTGATTTTGGTCGGTTACTTTGGTTTTGCTATAACATGCTAGGACTCCATGTACTTAGCTGCCTGTGGGTGGCGGTCTACATCATCTGGCAATAGTATAAGGGCTGATATACAGCTTAGAGTGAGGAGCGTAGCGTGATCACGTTGGTCTCGTAGCGTAGCTACGTATTGTGTGAAGGGTTGTGTGAAGCTACGTATCTACGTAGCTACGTATCTACGTAGCGTAGCTACGTATTGTGTGAAGGGCATGAAGGGTTTGTCCTCGCCATGACTGAACTGACGACAAAATGGCCGCTGTGTTGATATGGCGTCAGATGATGCTGTGACGTCACAGGTGAGGGACGCTTTGCGCATTACTCCCTCGTACTTAAAAAGTACTACAGGTACTTTTTGGTTTTATTTTTGAATATGGCAGAAGTTGGACAGCTTTTCAAATCATTATAAGGGAGTGAGTTCCATAGACTAGGTCCCTTTATTTACATAGAGTGTTTACATAGATTAAGTTTGACTCTGGGGATATCAAAGAGATATTTATGTCTGGTGGGGTGGCCATGTGTTCTATTACATCTGTCCAGGAAGAGTTTCAGAACAGGGTTTGCACTTAGAAAAAGGGCTTTATATACGTAATTTACACAGGAGAATGTATGGAGTGAATTTGTTTAGCATGTTTAAGGATTTGAACAAGGGAGCTGTGTGTTGTCTGAAGGTAGAGTTATTTATTGTCCTGATAGCAGATTTTTACTGGATGATGATGGGCTTGAGGTAGTTTGCAGAGGTTGAACCCCAAGCACAAACACCATAAGAATGATAGGGATAGATAAGTGCATAATAGAGTGAGAGGAGAGCAGAGTAGGGTACATAATATCTGATCTTAAACAGTATACCAACTGTTTTAGAAACCTTTTTAGTTATGTGTTGTATATGGGTGCGGAAGTTGAGTCTCTTGTCTAAGTATAGGCTAAGAAACTTTCCATCATTTTTATTGCTAATGTTTACATTATCTATCTGAAGCTGAATTGCATTTGTTGATTTGTTTCCAAATAAGATATAGTAGGTCTTTTCTATGTTTTGTGTGAGGTTTGTTGGTTGATATCCACAAGTAGACTTTTTTTAATTAATTGTTTACAACATTATTTAACGAGTGGGTTGGGGTCAGAGTAGATGAGTAGTATCATCAGCCAACAATATAGGTTTAAGTATGTTAGAGACATTAGGGAGATCATTGATGTATATAAGAAAAAGGAGGGTCCTAGGATGCTGCTCTGTGGCACCTTTACCATAAGTGGTAGAGTGGGAGAGGTTATATCATTAATGGCTTCATATTGGTGTCTGTTACTAAGATAGGATCGGATATAGTTTAGGGCAAGGCCACGGATTCCATAATGGTGGAATTTAAGTAAGAGGTAGTTATGGTGAACAGTATCAAAGGCCTTTCTCAGGCCGATGAAGAGTTCAATTGGAAACTCACTTTTGTCAAGAGTTGAGAAGATTAAGTCAAGCAGACTAACAATAGCATCATTGGTACTCTTTTGGGAGCGGAAGCCAAACTGACAGGGACTTAGTACATTGAATTTTACAAGATTGGAGTAGAGCTGTTTGTAAAAAAAAAAAAAATATTTTTGATAATATAGGTAGATTCGATATGGGTCTGTAATTATTTATGTCTGCCGTGTTACCTCCTTTATGAACTGGCGTTACTCTTGCTTTTTTAAGGATATCAGGGAAGGTATGACACTCTAGGGATTTGTTGAACAGCAGTGCTATGGATGGTGCAAGGGCATGGGAGGCACGCCTGTGTACCATCGATGGTATTTCACTAATGTTCCCAGCTTTGGTTTTTAGCGAGTGAATGATGGACACAACATCTGTAGGGCTGACCGGAGAGAGGAGAAGAGAGTTTGGATAGCTGCGTGAAAGATATGTGGTAACATATGTCTGAGTCTCCGGGATTTTTCGGGCAAGGTGAGCACCAAACGATGAAAAGAAGCTATTAAATTCAGTTGCTGTTTCAAGATCTGTTGCAGGTGTATAACCATCCTTGGAGATTTTTATCTTATTATGTAAATGTTGTTTAGCTCCTAGGATGGTAGAGATGGCTCTCCATGTGCTTTTTATGTTGCCTTTTGCTTCTTTGAATCTATTCTCGTAATAGGAACGCTTTGCTCTTATTATACTGGTAAGCACTGATGAGTACCTCTTAACTACTTCTTTTCCAACAAGGCCAATCCTAAGTTTTTTTTTTCATATTCATGTTTCTTGTCGATTGCTTTAAGTATGCCATTAGTGAGCCAGGGATTATTTAACCTTTTTGCCAGTTACTTGCTTGGTGAGGAGAGGACAATAAGTATTGTAAAGGCTTTAAATTTTGGAAAGAGGCTAGTTAACGAATTATTATCCTGTGTATTGATAAATTTAGATTCCCAGTTTACATTGTGGAGGGCATTTGTGAGATTGCCTATTGCCGCTTCACATTGTAACCTAAAGGTAATTTTCTTGTTACCTGGTGGTGTTATGGCCATGTTCGCTACAAGGAAGGTAGGATAGTGGTCAGTTGTTCTGTCAGTGATTATACTTGATGTAAGAGGTATGATAAGGTTATGATAAGGTTCCTCAAGTTGTTATTGTATTTGTGTCTAGCTTCAGACACAAGCATGTTACAGTTATGTCTTAAAGAGTTGAGAGCAATTAAGGATGATAAAGAGTCACTTACAATTAATGTATCAAGTTTGGATACTTGTACACATTTCAGTGCAAGGAGCAAGGCAAATAGTTCAGTCTGAAGGGTAGAGGCCCAGTTGTTTATACGGACTCCCCACTCAAAATATAAGTCATATCCTATTGCCAGGACAACTGAACTTCCAGCTGCACCCGTTGGGCGCTCTAGGAAACCTTCAGTGTATATGATTTGAGAGAGAGAAAGCTCTGTGGACAGAGCATCAATATGGCTTAAGACGTTGAGCTTTGCCTCAAAACAAAGCTGGGACTGATCTCTAATTTGCTCCTTTGATGGAAAGGGATTAAAATTGAAAAGGGTGTAATTTACTACAGTGCAGGAAAGTGCTATTGTTGTCTCTCTTGGTACAAATTATAAATCTGATACTTTCTGAGTTCAGTTCCAATTTTATTTATCTATTTGAAACAATGTTTACATTCAATAAAGAAATTCTGGAGGGCTTCTGTGCAAGGGTTAGGATGAGCTAGCCTAAGCATTTTTATACCAATTTGACAGTTATTTTCAGTAACACGATAAACAACGCTCGGAATATTAAGTTCCTTTCTCATATTAAGTATCTTTGTGGTACGAGGGCACCCAAGGATTATCCTCAAGGCTTCGTTCTGCAATTTTTCAAGCCCTCCAAGCTTTCTTTCAGGATGCCTTAAAGTTAGTTTAGTTCATTTATTATGCACCCCATACCCATCTTGTGGGCGGTAGTGGAAAGGGTTGCAGAGGCACATAATGGGCTCAGGGACAGAACCCCACAATTCATTTAGCAAAGAAAGTTACAATCTTGATGAGCTAGTTACAAAATTCAGCATAAGTCGTCACATCAACAATGGGTTCGAGATCGATCACAAGTACAGTTTCTAAATTAAGCAACTGACATATGTGGAGAGCTAGTGTCACAATTGATATGTTTCTCCTGCACACCGCCCCCCATCCAGTGGGCAGCGGTGGATAGGTTACAATCACTTAGTTACTACTTACAGTTAGCAAACTGGGGATATTTGGCTAAAATTTCTGGTACCAGATCATTTTGAATGAAATATTGACACATCGTTGGTACATTGGTTATAGAATTGTCTCTGAATTCACTATCACATAGTGACGGAGGGGTGTGCTAATAATTTTGTTTCAAATTACGACTTTTTATACCGAATATATGCCAATTACTGAAAACGGCGATGGGTCATATTTTGACCAAACCCCCCTGCAGTTTTCAAAATGTCTGAAATGTCTGAAATTTGACTCCTGAGCGTGATTTTTGAGCCGAATTCTGACTCTCTGCACCTATTTTCAGTTTCAAAATACGACTTTTTATACCGAAAATATGCCAATTACTGAAAACGGCGATGGGTCATATTTTGCCCAAACCCCCCTGCAGTTTTCAAAATGTTTGAAATTTCGGAAATTTGACTCCTGAGAGTGATTTTTGAGCCGAATTCTGACTCTCTGCACCTATTTTCAGTTTCAAATTACGACTTTTTATACCGAAAATATGCCAATTACTGAAAACGGCGATGGGTCATATTTTGCCCAAACTCCCCTGCTGTTTTCAAAATGTCTGAAATTTCGGAAATTTGACTCCTGAGCGTGATTTTTGAGCCGAATTCTGACTCTCTGCACCTATTTTCAGTTTCAAATTACGACTTTTTATACCGAAAATATGCCAATTACTGAAAACGGCGATGGGTCATATTTTGACCATCGCCGTTTTGAAAACTGCAGTTTTCAAAATGTCTGAAATGTCTGAAATTTGACTCCTGAGTGTGATTTTTGAGCCGAATTCTGACTCTGCACCTATTTTCAGTTTCAAATTACGACTTTTTGTACCGAAAATATGCCAATTACTGAAAACGGCGATGGGTCATATTTTGCCCAAACCCCCCTGCAGTTTTCAAAATGTTTGAAATTTCGGAAATTTGCCCCCTGAGCGTGATTTTTGAGCCGAATTCTGACTCTCTGCACCTATTTTCAGTTTCAAATTACGACTTTTTATATCGAAAATATGCCAATTACTGAAAACGGCGATGGGTCATATTTTGCCCAAACCCCCCTGCAGTTTTCAAAATGTCTGAAATGTCGGAAATTTGACTCCTGAGCGTGATTTTTTATCCGAATTCTGACTCTCTGCACCTGTTTTCAGTTTCAAATTATGAACTTTTATATCGAAAATATGCCAATTACTGAAATTGGCGATGGGTCTTATTTTGCCCAAACCCCCCTGCAGTTTTAAAAATGTCTGAAATGTCGGAAATTTGACTCCTGAGCGTGATTTTTTATCCGAATTCTGACTCTCTGCACCTATTTTCAGTTTCAAATTACGACTTTTTATACCGAAAATATGCCAATTACTGAAAACGGCGATGGGTCATATTTTGCCCAAACCCCCCTGCAGTTTTCAAAATGTTTGAAATTTCGGAAATTTGACTTATGAGAGTGATTTTTGAGCCGAATTCTGACTCTCTGCACCTATTTTCAGTTTTAAATTACGACTTTTTATACCGAAAATATGCCAATTACTGAAAACGGGGATGGGTCATATTTTGCCCAAACCCCCCTGCAGTTTTCAAAATGTCTTAAATTTCGGAAATTTGACTCCTGAGCGTGATTTTTGAGCCGAATTCTGACTCTCTGCACCTATTTTCAGTTTCAAATTACGACTTTTTATACCGAAAATATGCCAATTACTGAAAACGGCGATGGGTCATATTTTGCCCAAACCCCCCTGCAGTTTTCAAAATGTCTGAAATTTCGGGAATTTGACTTCTGAGCGTGATTTTTGAGCCGAATTCTGACTCTCTGCACCTATTTTCAGTTTCAAATTACGACTTTTTATACCGAAAATATGCCAATTACTGAAAACGGCGAAGGGTCATATTTTGACCAAACCCCCCTGCAGTTTTCAAAGTGTCTGAAATGTCGGAAATTTGACTCCTGAGCGTGATTTTTTATCCGAAATCTGAGTCTCTGCACCTATTTTCAGTTTCAAATTACGACTTTTTATACCGAAAATATGCCAATAACTGATAACGGCGATGGGTCATATTTTGGCCAAACCCCCCTGCAGTTTTCAAAATGTCTGAAATGTCGGAAATTTGACTCCTGAGCGTGATTTTTTATTCGAATTCTGACTCTCTGCACCTATTTTCAGTTTCAAATTACGACTTTTTATACCAAAAATATGCCAATTACTGAAAACAGCGATGGGTCATATTTTGCCCAAACCCCCCTGCAGTTTTCAAAATGTCTGAAATTTCGGAAATTTGACTCCTGAGCGTGATTTTTGAGCCGAATTCTGACTCTCTGCACTTATTTTCAGTTTCAGGATACGACTTTTTACACCGAAAATATGCCAATTACTGAAAACTGCGAATGGTCATATTTTGCCCAAACCCCCCTGCAGTTTTCAAAATGTCTGAAATTTCTGGAATTTGACTCCTGAGTGTGATTTTTGAGACGAATTCTGACTCTCTGCACCTATTTTCAGTTTCAAATTACGACTTTTTATACCGAAAAATGCCAATTACTGAAAACGGCGATTGGTCATACTTTGACCAAACCCCCCTGCAGTTTTCTAAATGTCTGAAATGTCGGAAATTTGACTCCTGAGCGTGATTTTTTATCCGAATTCTGACTCTCTGCACCTATTTTCAGTTTCAAATTACGAATTTTTATACCGAAAATATGCCAATTACTGAAAACGGCGATGGGTCATATTTTGCCCAAACCACCCTGCAGTTTTCAAAATGTCTGAAATGTCGGAAATTTGACTCCTGAGCGTGATTTTTTATCCGAATTTTGACTCTCTGCACCTATTTTCAGTTTCAAATTACGACTTTTTTATACCGAAAATATGCCAATTACTGAAAACGGCGATGGGTCATATTTTGCCCAAACCCCCTGCAGTTTTCAAAATGTCTGAAATTTCGGAAATTTGACTCCTGAGCGTGATTTTTGAGCTGAATTCTGACTCTCTGCACCTATTTTCAGTTTCAAATTACGACTTTTTATACCGAAAATATGCCAATTACTGAAAACAGCGATGGGTCATATTTTGCCCAAACCCCCCTGCAGTTTTCAAAATGTCTGAAATGTCGGAAATTTGACTCCTGAGCGTGATTTTTTATCCGAATTCTGACTCTCTGCACCTATTTTCAGTTTCGAATTACGAATTTTTATACCGAAAATATGCCAATTACTGAAAACGGCGATGGGTCTTATTTTGCCAAAACCCCCCTTCAGTTTTCAAAATGTCTGAAATGTCGGAAATTTGACTCCTGAGCGTGATAATTTATCCGAATTCTGACTCTCTGCACCTATTTTCAGTTTCAAATTACTACTTTTTATACCGAAAATATGGCAATTACTGAAAACAGCGATGGGTCATATTTTGCCCAAACCCCCCTGCAGTTTTCAAAATGTTTGAAATTTCGGAAATTTGACTCCTGAGCGTGATTTTTGAGCCGAATTCTGACTCTCTGCACCTATTTTCAGTTTCAAATTACGACTTTTTATACCGTAAATAAGCCAATTACTGAAAACAGCGATGGGTCATATTTTGCCCAAACCCCCCTGCAGTTTTCAAAATGTCTAAAATGTCGGAAATTTGACTCCTGAGCGTGATTTTTGAGCCGAATTCTGACTCTCTGCACTTATTTTCAGTTTCAAGATACGACTTTTTATACCGAAAATATGCCAATTACTGAAAACAACGATGGGTCATATTTGGCCCAAACCCTCCTGCAGTTTTCAAAATGTCTGAAATGTCTAAAATTTGACTCCTGAGCGTGATTTTTTATCCGAATTCTGACTCTCTGCACCTATTTTTAGTTTCAAATTACGACTTTTTATACCGAAAATATGCCAATTACTGAAATCGGCGATGGGTCATATTTTGCCCAAACCCCCCTGCAGTTTTCAAAATGTTTGAAATTTCGGAAATTTGACTCCTGAGAGTGATTTTTGATCCGAATTCTGACTCTCTGCACCTATTTTCAGTTTTAAATTACGACTTTTTATACTGAAAATATGCCAATTACTGAAAACGGCGATGGGTCATATTTTGTCCAAACCCCCCTGCAGTTTTCAAAATGTCTGAAATTTCGGAAATTTGACTCCTGAGCGTAATTTTTGAGCCGAATTCTGACTCTCTGCACCTATTTTCAGTTTCAAATTACGAATTTTATACCGAAAATATGCCAATTACTGAAAACGGCGATGGGTCATATTTTGACCAAACCCCCCTGCAGTTTTTAAAATGTCTGAAATGTCTGAAATTTGACTCCTGAGTGTGATTTTTGAACCGAATTCTGACTCTGCACCTATTTTTAGTTTCAAATTACGAATTTTTATACCGAAAATATGCCAATTACTGAAAACGGCGATGGGTCATATTTTGCCCAAACCCCCCCGCAGTTTTCAAAATGTTTGAAATTTCGGAAATTTGCCTCCTGAGCGTGATTTTTGAGCCGAATTCTGACTCTCTGCACCTATTTTCTGTTTCAAATTACGACTTTTTATACCGAAAATATGCCAGTTACTGAAAACGGCGATGGGTCATATTTTGCCCAAACCCCCCTGCAGTTTTCCAAATGTCTGAAATGTCGGAAATTTGACTCCTGAGCGTGATTTTTTATCCGAATTCTGACTCTCTGCACCTATTTTCAGTTTCAAATTACGAATTTTTATACCGAAAATATGCCAATTACTGAAATTGGCGATGGGTCTTATTTTGCCCAAACCCCCCTGCAGTTTTCAAAATGTCTGAAATGTCGGAAATTTGACTCCTGAGCGTGATTTTTTATCCGAATTCTGACTCTCTGCACCCATTTTCAGTTTCAAATTACGACTTTTTATACCGAAAATATGCCAATTAGTGAAAACGGCGATGGGTCATATTTTGCCCAAACCCCCCTGCAGTTTTCAAAATGTTTGAAATTTCGGAAATTTGACTCCTGAGCGTGATTTTTGAGCCGAATTCTGACTCTCTGCACCTATTTTCAGTTTCAAATTACGACTTTTTATACCGAAAATATGGCAATTACTGAAAACGGCGATGGGTCATATTTTACCCAAACCCCCCTGCAGTTTTCAAAATGTCTGAAATGTCGGAAATTTGACGCCTGAGCGTGATTTTTGAGCCGAATTCTGACTCTCTGCACTTATTTTCAGTTTCAAGATACGACTTTTTACACCGAAAATATGCCAATTACTGAAAACGGCGAATGGTCATATTTTGCCCAAACCCCCCTGCAGTTTTCAAAATGTCTGAAATTTCTGGAATTTGACTCCTGAGCGTGATTTTTGAGCCGAATTCTGACTCTCTGCACCTATTTTCAGTTTCAAATTACGACTTTTTATACCGAAAAATGCCAATTACTGAAAACGGCGATTGGTCATATTTTGACCAAACCCCCCTGCAGTTTTCAAAATGTCTGAAATGTCGGAAATTTGACTCCTGAGCGTGATTTTTTATCCGAATTCTGACTCTCTGCACCTATTTTCAGTTTCAAATTACGAACTTTTATACCAAAAATATGCCAATTACTGAAAACGGCGATGGGTCATATTTTGCCCAAACCCCCCTGCAGTTTTCAAAATGTCTGAAATGTCGGAAATTTGACTCCTGAGCGTGATTTTTTATCCGAATTTTGACTCTCTGCACTTATTTTCAGTTTCAAATTACGACTTTTTATACCAAAACTATGCCAATTACTGAAAACGGCGATGGGTCATATTTTGCCCAAACCCCCCTGCAGTTTTCAAAATGTCTGAAATTTCGGAAATTTGACTCCTGAGCGTGATTTTTGAGCCGAATTCTGACTCTCTGCACCTATTTTCAGTTTCAAATTACGACTTTTTATACCGAAAATATGCCAATTACTGAAAACGGCGATGGGTCATATTTTGCCCAAACCCCCCTGCAGTTTTCAAAATGTCTGAAATGTCGGAAATTTGACTCCTGAGCGTGATTTTTTATCCGAATTCTGACTCTCTGCACCTATTTTCAGTTTCAAATTACGAATTTTTATACCGAAAATATGCCAATTACTGAAAACAGCGATGGGTCTTATTTTGCCAAAACCCCCCTGCAGTTTTCAAAATGTCTGAAATGTCGGAAATTTGACTCCTGAGCGTGATAATTTATCCGAATTCTGACTCTCTGCACCTATTTTCAGTTTCAAATTACTACTTTTTATACCGAAAATATGCCAATTACTGAAAACGGCGATGGGTCATATTTTGCCCAAACCCCCCTGCAGTTTTCAAAATGTTTGAAATTTCGGAAATTTGACTCCTGAGCGTGATTTTTTATCCGAATTCTGACTCTCTGCACCTATTTTCAGTTTCGAATTACGAATTTTTATACCGAAAATATGCCAATTACTGAAAACGGCGATGGGTCTTATTTTGCCAAAACCCCCCTTCAGTTTTCAAAATGTCTGAAATGTCGGAAATTTGACTCCTGAGCGTGATAATTTATCCGAATTCTGACTCTCTGCACCTATTTTCAGTTTCAAATTACTACTTTTTATACCGAAAATATGCCAATTACTGAAAACGGCGATGGGTCATATTTTGCCCAAACCCCCCTGCAGTTTTCAAAATGTTTGAAATTTCGGAAATTTGACTCCTGAGCGTGATTTTTGAGCCGAATTCTGACTCTCTGCACCTATTTTCAGTTTCAAATTACGAATTTTTATACCGAAAATATGCCAATTACTGAAAACGGCGATGGGTATTATTTTGCCAAAACCCCCCCTGCAGTTTTCAAAATGTCTGAAATGTCGGAAATTTGACTCCTGAGCGTGATAATTTATCCGAATTCTGACTCTCTGCACCTATTTTCAGTTTCAAATTACTACTTTATACCGAAAATATGCCAATTACTGAAAACGGCGATGGGTCATATTTTACCCAAACCCCCCTGCAGTTTTCAAAATGTCTGAAATGTCGGAAATTTGACTCTTGAGCGTGATTTTTGAGCCGAATTCTGAATCTGTGCACTTATTTTCATTTTCAAGATACGACTTTTTACACCGAAAATATGCCAATTACTGAAAACGGCGAATGGTCATATTTTGCCCAAACCCCCCTGCAGTTTTCAAAATGTCTGAAATGTCGGAAATTTGACTCCTGAGCGTGACTTTTTATCCGAATTCTGACTCTCTGCACCTATTTTCAGTTTCAAATTACGACTTTTTATACCGTAAATAAGCCAATTACTGAAAACAGCGATGGGTCATATTTTGCCCAAACCCCCCTGCAGTTTTCAAAATGTCTAAAATGTCGGAAATTTGACTCCTGAGCGTGATTTTTGAGCCGAATTCTGACTCTCTGCACTTATTTTCAGTTTCAAGATACGACTTTTTATACCGAAAATATGCCAATTACTGAAAACAACGATGGGTCATATTTGGCCCAAACCCTCTTGCAGTTTTCAAAATGTCTGAAATGTCTAAAATTTGACTCCTGAGCGTGATTTTTTATCCGAATTCTGACTCTCTGCACCTATTTTTAGTTTCAAATTACGACTTTTTATACCGAAAATATGCCAATTACTGAAATCGGCGATGGGTCATATTTTGCCCAAACCCCCCTGCAGTTTTCAAAATGTTTGAAATTTCGGAAATTTGACTCCTGAGAGTGATTTTTGATCCGAATTCTGACTCTCTGCACCTATTTTCAGTTTTAAATTACGACTTTTTATACCGAAAATATGCCAATTACTGAAAACGGCGATGGGTCATATTTTGTCCAAACCCCCCTGCAGTTTTCAAAATGTCTGAAATTTCGGAAATTTGACTCCTGAGCGTAATTTTTTAGCCGAATTCTGACTCTCTGCACCTATTTTCAGTTTCAAATTACGAATTTTATACCGAAAATATGCCAATTACTGAAAACGGCGATGGGTCATATTTTGACCAAACCCCCCTGCAGTTTTTAAAATGTCTGAAATGTCTGAAATTTGACTCCTGAGTGTGATTTTTGAACCGAATTCTGACTCTGCACCTATTTTCAGTTTCAAATTACGAATTTTTATACCGAAAATATGCCAATTACTGAAAACGGCGATGGGTCATATTTTGCCCAAACCCCCCCGCAGTTTTCAAAATGTTTGAAATTTCGGAAATTTGCCTCCTGAGCGTGATTTTTGAGCCGAATTCTGACTCTCTGCACCTATTTTCAGTTTCAAATTACGACTTTTTATACCGAAAATATGCCAGTTACTGAAAACGGCGATGGGTCATATTTTGCCCAAACCCCCCTGCAGTTTTCCAAATGTCTGAAATGTCGGAAATTTGACTCCTGAGCGTAATTTTTTATCCGAATTCTGACTCTCTGCACCTATTTTCAGTTTCAAATTACGAATTTTTATACCGAAAATATGCCAATTACTGAAATTGGCGATGGGTCTTATTTTGCCCAAACCCCCCTGCAGTTTTCAAAATGTCTGAAATGTCGGAAATTTGACGCCTGAGCGTGATTTTTGAGCCGAATTCTGACTCTCTGCACTTATTTTCAGTTTCAAGATACGACTTTTTACACCGAAAATATGCCAATTACTGAAAACGGCGAATGGTCATATTTTGCCCAAACCCCCCTGCAGTTTTCAAAATGTCTGAAATTTCTGGAATTTGACTCCTGAGCGTGATTTTTGAGCCGAATTCTGACTCTCTGCACCTATTTTCAGTTTCAAATTACGACTTTTTATACCGAAAAATGCCAATTACTGAAAACGGCGATTGGTCATATTTTGACCAAACCCCCCTGCAGTTTTCAAAATGTCTGAAATGTCGGAAATTTGACTCCTGAGCGTGATTTTTTATCCGAATTCTGACTCTCTGCACCTATTTTCAGTTTCAAATTACGAATTTTTATACCAAAAATATGCCAATTACTGAAAACGGCGATGGGTCATATTTTGCCCAAACCCCCCTGCAGTTTTCAAAATGTCTGAAATGTCGGAAATTTGACTCCTGAGCGTGATTTTTTATCCGAATTTTGACTCTCTGCACCTATTTTCAGTTTCAAATTACGACTTTTTATACCAAAACTATGCCAATTACTGAAAACGGCGATTGGTCATATTTTGCCCAAACCCCCCTGCAGTTTTCAAAATGTCTGAAATTTCGGAAATTTGACTCCTGAGCGTGATTTTTGAGCCGAATTCTGACTCTCTGCACCTATTTTCAGTTTCAAATTACGAATTTTTATACCGAAAATATGCCAATTACTGAAAACGGCGATGGGTCATATTTTGCCCAAACCCCCCTGCAGTTTTCAAAATGTTTGAAATTTCGGAAATTTGACTCCTGAGCGTGATTTTTGAGCCGAATTCTGACTCTCTGCACCTATTTTCAGTTTCAAATTACGAATTTTTATACCAAAAATATGCCAATTACTGAAAACGGCGATGGGTCATATTTTGCCCAAACCCCCCTGCAGTTTTCAAAATGTCTGAAATGTCGGAAATTTGACTCCTGAGCGTGATTTTTTATCCGAATTTTGACTCTCTGCACCTATTTTCAGTTTCAAATTACGACTTTTTATACCAAAACTATGCCAATTACTGAAAACGGCGATTGGTCATATTTTGCCCAAACCCCCCTGCAGTTTTCAAAATGTCTGAAATTTCGGAAATTTGACTCCTGAGCGTGATTTTTGAGCCGAATTCTGACTCTCTGCACCTATTTTCAGTTTCAAATTACGAATTTTTATACCGAAAATATGCCAATTACTGAAAACGGCGATGGGTCATATTTTGCCCAAACCCCCCTGCAGTTTTCAAAATGTTTGAAATTTCGGAAATTTGACTCCTGAGCGTGATTTTTGAGCCGAATTCTGACTCTCTGCACCTATTTTCAGTTTCAAATTACGAATTTTTATACCGAAAATATGCCAATTACTGAAAACGGCGATGGGTCTTATTTTGCCAAAACCCCCCTGCAGTTTTCAAAATGTCTGAAATGTCGGAAATTTGACTCCTGAGCGTGATAATTTATCCGAATTCTGACTCTCTGCACCTATTTTCAGTTTCAAATTACTACTTTTTATACCGAAAATATGCCAATTACTGAAAACGGCGATTGGTCATATTTTGACCAAACCCCCCTGCAGTTTTCAAAATGTCTGAAATGTCGGAAATTTGACTCCTGAGCGTGACTTTTGAGCCGAATTCTGACTCTCTGCACCTATTTTCAGTTTCAAATTACGACTTTTTATACCGAAAATATGCCAATTACTGAAAACAGCGATGGGTCATATTTTGCCCAAACCCCCCTGCAGTTTTCAAAATGTCTGAAATGTCGGAAATTTGACTCCTAAGCGTGATTTTGTATCTGAATTCTGACTCTCTGCACCTATTTTCAGTTTCAAATTACGACTTTTTATACCGAAAATATGCCAATTACTGAAAACGGCGATGGGTCATATTTTGCCCAAACCCCCCTGCAGTTTTCAAAATGTCTGAAATTTCGGAAATTTGACTCCTGAGCGTGATTTTTGAGCTGAATTCTGCCTCTCTGCACCTATTTTCAGTTTCAAATTACGACTTTTTATACCGAAAATATGCCAATTACTGAAAACAGCGATGGGTAATATTTTGCCCAAACCCCCCTGCAGTTTTCAAAATGTTTGAAATTTCGGAAATTTGACTCCTGAGCGTGATTTTTGAGCCGAATTCTGACTCTCTGCACCTATTTTCAGTTTCAAATTACGACTTTTTATACCGAAAATATGCCAATTACTGAAAACGGCGATGGGTCATATTTTGCCCAAACCCCCCTGCAGTTTTCCAAATGTCTGAAATGTCGGAAATTTGACTCCTGAGCGTGATTTTTTATCCGAATTCTGACTCTCTGCACCTATTTTCAGTTTCAAATTACGAATTTTTATACCGAAAATATGCCAATTACTGAAATTGGCGATGGGTCTTATTTTGCCCAAACCCCCCTGCAGTTTTCAAAATGTCTGAAATGTCGGAAATTTGACGCCTGAGCGTGATTTTTGAGCCGAATTCTGACTCTCTGCACTTATTTTCAGTTTCAAGATACGACTTTTTACACCGAAAATATGCCAATTACTGAAAACGGCGAATGGTCATATTTTGCCCAAACCCCCCTGCAGTTTTCAAAATGTCTGAAATTTCTGGAATTTGACTCCTGAGCGTGATTTTTGAGCCGAATTCTGACTCTCTGCACCTATTTTCAGTTTCAAATTACGACTTTTTATACCGAAAAATGCCAATTACTGAAAACGGCGATTGGTCATATTTTGACCAAACCCCCCTGCAGTTTTCAAAATGTCTGAAATGTCGGAAATTTGACTCCTGAGCGTGATTTTTTATCCGAATTCTGACTCTCTGCACCTATTTTCAGTTTCAAATTACGAATTTTTATACCAAAAATATGCCAATTACTGAAAACGGCGATGGGTCATATTTTGCCCAAACCCCCCTGCAGTTTTCAAAATGTCTGAAATGTCGGAAATTTGACTCCTGAGCGTGATTTTTTATCCGAATTTTGACTCTCTGCACCTATTTTCAGTTTCAAATTACGACTTTTTATACCAAAACTATGCCAATTACTGAAAACGGCGATTGGTCATATTTTGCCCAAACCCCCCTGCAGTTTTCAAAATGTCTGAAATTTCGGAAATTTGACTCCTGAGCGTGATTTTTGAGCCGAATTCTGACTCTCTGCACCTATTTTCAGTTTCAAATTACGAATTTTTATACCGAAAATATGCCAATTACTGAAAACGGCGATGGGTCATATTTTGCCCAAACCCCCCTGCAGTTTTCAAAATGTTTGAAATTTCGGAAATTTGACTCCTGAGCGTGATTTTTGAGCCGAATTCTGACTCTCTGCACCTATTTTCAGTTTCAAATTACGAATTTTTATACCGAAAATATGCCAATTACTGAAAACGGCGATGGGTCTTATTTTGCCAAAACCCCCCTGCAGTTTTCAAAATGTCTGAAATGTCGGAAATTTGACTCCTGAGCGTGATAATTTATCCGAATTCTGACTCTCTGCACCTATTTTCAGTTTCAAATTACTACTTTTTATACCGAAAATATGCCAATTACTGAAAACGGCGATGGGTCATATTTTACCCAAACCCCCCTGCAGTTTTCAAAATGTCTGAAATGTCGGAAATTTGACTCCTGAGCGTGATTTTTGAGCCGAATTCTGACTCTCTGCACTTATTTTCATTTTCAAGATACGACTTTTTACACCGAAAATATGCCAATTACTGAAAACGGCGAATGGTCATATTTTGCCCAAACCCCCCTGCAGTTTTCAAAATGTCTGAAATGTCGGAAATTTGACTCCTGAGCGTGACTTTTGAGCCGAATTCTGACTCTCTGCACCTATTTTCAGTTTCAAATTACGACTTTTTATACCGAAAATATGCCAATTACTGAAAACAGCGATGGGTCATATTTTGCCCAAACCCCCCTGCAGTTTTCAAAATGTCTGAAATGTCGGAAATTTGACTCCTGAGCGTGATTTTGTATCTGAATTCTGACTCTCTGCACCTATTTTCAGTTTCAAATTACGACTTTTTATACCGAAAATATGCCAATTACTGAAAACGGCGATGGGTCATATTTTGCCCAAACCCCCCTGCAGTTTTCAAAATGTCTGAAATTTCGGAAATTTGACTCCTGAGCGTGATTTTTGAGCTGAATTCTGCCTCTCTGCACCTATTTTCAGTTTCAAATTACGGCTTTTTATACCGAAAATATGCCAATTACTGAAAACAGCGATGGGTAATATTTTGCCCAAACCCCCCTGCAGTTTTCAAAATGTTTGAAATTTCGGAAATTTGACTCCTGAGCGTGATTTTTGAGCCGAATTCTGACTCTCTGCACCTATTTTCAGTTTCAAATTACGACTTTTTATACCGAAAATATGCCAATTACTGAAAACGGCGATGGGTCATATTTTGCCCAAACCCCCCTGCAGTTTTCCAAATGTCTGAAATGTCGGAAATTTGACTCCTGAGCGTGATTTTTTATCCGAATTCTGACTCTCTGCACCTATTTTCAGTTTCAAATTACGAATTTTTATACCGAAAATATGCCAATTACTGAAATTGGCGATGGGTCTTATTTTGCCCAAACCCCCCTGCAGTTTTCAAAATGTCTGAAATGTCGGAAATTTGACGCCTGAGCGTGATTTTTGAGCCGAATTCTGACTCTCTGCACTTATTTTCAGTTTCAAGATACGACTTTTTACACCGAAAATATGCCAATTACTGAAAACGGCGAATGGTCATATTTTGCCCAAACCCCCCTGCAGTTTTCAAAATGTCTGAAATTTCTGGAATTTGACTCCTGAGCGTGATTTTTGAGCCGAATTCTGACTCTCTGCACCTATTTTCAGTTTCAAATTACGACTTTTTATACCGAAAAATGCCAATTACTGAAAACGGCGATTGGTCATATTTTGACCAAACCCCCCTGCAGTTTTCAAAATGTCTGAAATTTCGGAAATTTGACTCCTGAGCGTGATTTTTGAGCTGAATTCTGCCTCTCTGCACCTATTTTCAGTTTCAAATTACGACTTTTTATACCGAAAATATGCCAATTACTGAAAACAGCGATGGGTAATATTTTGCCCAAACCCCCCTGCAGTTTTCAAAATGTTTGAAATTTCGGAAATTTGACTCCTGAGCGTGATTTTTGAGCCGAATTCTGACTCTCTGCACCTATTTTCAGTTTCAAATTACGACTTTTTATACCGAAAATATGCCAATTACTGAAAACGGCGATGGGTCATATTTTGCCCAAATCCCCCTGCAATTTTTTAAATGTCTGAAATGTCGGAAATTTGACTCCTGAGCGTGATTTTTGAGCCGAATTCTGACTCTCTGCACCTATTTTCAGTTTCAAATT
Source organism: Procambarus clarkii (assembly GCF_040958095.1). Classification (NCBI taxonomy): domain Eukaryota; kingdom Metazoa; phylum Arthropoda; class Malacostraca; order Decapoda; family Cambaridae; genus Procambarus; species Procambarus clarkii. The sequence continues at coordinate 24,924,974 of NC_091184.1, read as the reverse complement.
ACGACTTTTTATACCGAAAATATGCCAATTACCGAAAACGGCGATGGGTCATATTTTGACCAAACCCCCCTGCAGTTTTCAAAATGTCTGAAATTTGACTTCTGAGTGTGATTTTTGAGCCGAATTCTGACTCTGCACCTATTTTCAGTTTCAAATTACGACTTTTTATACCGAAAATATGCCAATTACTGAAAACGGCGATGGGTCATATTTTGCCCAAACCCCCCTGCAGTTTTCAAAATGTTTGAAATATCGGAAATTTGCCTCCTGAGCGTGATTTTTGAGCCGAATTCTGACTCTCTGCACTTATTTTCAGTTTCAAATTACGACTTTTTATACCGAAAATATGCCAATTACTGAAAACAGCGATGGGTCATATTTTGCCCAAACCCCCCTGCAGTTTTCAAAATGTCTGAAATGTCGGAAATTTGACTCCTGAGCGTGATTTTGTATCTGAATTCTGACTCTCTGCACCTATTTTCAGTTTCAAATTACGACTTTTTATACCGAAAATATGCCAATTACTGAAAACGGCGATGGGTCATATTTTGCCCAAACCCCCCTGCAGTTTTCAAAATGTCTGAAATTTCGGAAATTTGACTCCTGAGCGTGATTTTTGAGCTGAATTCTGCCTCTCTGCACCTATTTTCAGTTTCAAATTACGACTTTTTATACCGAAAATATGCCAATTACTGAAAACAGCGATGGGTAATATTTTGCCCAAACCCCCCTACAGTTTTCAAAATGTTTGAAATTTCGGAAATTTGACTCCTGAGCGTGATTTTTGAGCCGAATTCTGACTCTCTGCACCTATTTTCAGTTTCAAATTACGACTTTTTATACCGAAAATATGCCAATTACTGAAAACGGCGATGGGTCATATTTTGCCCAAACCCCCCTGCAGTTTTCCAAATGTCTGAAATGTCGGAAATTTGACTCCTGAGCGTGATTTTTTATCCGAATTCTGACTCTCTGCACCTATTTTCAGTTTCAAATTACGAATTTTTATACCGAAAATATGCCAATTACTGAAATTGGCGATGGGTCTTATTTTGCCCAAACCCCCCTGCAGTTTTCAAAATGTCTGAAATGTCGGAAATTTGACGCCTGAGCGTGATTTTTGAGCCGAATTCTGACTCTCTGCACTTATTTTCAGTTTCAAGATACGACTTTTTACACCGAAAATATGCCAATTACTGAAAACGGCGAATGGTCATATTTTGCCCAAACCCCCCTGCAGTTTTCAAAATGTCTGAAATTTCTGGAATTTGACTCCTGAGCGTGATTTTTGAGCCGAATTCTGACTCTCTGCACCTATTTTCAGTTTCAAATTACGACTTTTTATACCGAAAAATGCCAATTACTGAAAACGGCGATTGGTCATATTTTGACCAAACCCCCCTGCAGTTTTCAAAATGTCTGAAATGTCGGAAATTTGACTCCTGAGCGTGATTTTTTATCCGAATTCTGACTCTCTGCACCTATTTTCAGTTTCAAATTACGAATTTTTATACCAAAAATATGCCAATTACTGAAAACGGCGATGGGTCATATTTTGCCCAAACCCCCCTGCAGTTTTCAAAATGTCTGAAATGTCGGAAATTTGACTCCTGAGCGTGATTTTTTATCCGAATTTTGACTCTCTGCACCTATTTTCAGTTTCAAATTACGACTTTTTATACCAAAACTATGCCAATTACTGAAAACGGCGATTGGTCATATTTTGCCCAAACCCCCCTGCAGTTTTCAAAATGTCTGAAATTTCGGAAATTTGACTCCTGAGCGTGATTTTTGAGCCGAATTCTGACTCTCTGCACCTATTTTCAGTTTCAAATTACGAATTTTTATACCGAAAATATGCCAATTACTGAAAACGGCGATGGGTCATATTTTGCCCAAACCCCCCTGCAGTTTTCAAAATGTTTGAAATTTCGGAAATTTGACTCCTGAGCGTGATTTTTGAGCCGAATTCTGACTCTCTGCACCTATTTTCAGTTTCAAATTACGAATTTTTATACCGAAAATATGCCAATTACTGAAAACGGCGATGGGTCTTATTTTGCCAAAACCCCCCTGCAGTTTTCAAAATGTCTGAAATGTCGGAAATTTGACTCCTGAGCGTGATAATTTATCCGAATTCTGACTCTCTGCACCTATTTTCAGTTTCAAATTACTACTTTTTATACCGAAAATATGCCAATTACTGAAAACGGCGATGGGTCATATTTTACCCAAACCCCCCTGCAGTTTTCAAAATGTCTGAAATGTCGGAAATTTGACTCCTGAGCGTGATTTTTGAGCCGAATTCTGACTCTCTGCACTTATTTTCATTTTCAAGATACGACTTTTTACACCGAAAATATGCCAATTACTGAAAACGGCGAATGGTCATATTTTGCCCAAACCCCCCTGCAGTTTTCAAAATGTCTGAAATGTCGGAAATTTGACTCCTGAGCGTGACTTTTGAGCCGAATTCTGACTCTCTGCACCTATTTTCAGTTTCAAATTACGACTTTTTATACCGAAAATATGCCAATTACTGAAAACAGCGATGGGTCATATTTTGCCCAAACCCCCCTGCAGTTTTCAAAATGTCTGAAATGTCGGAAATTTGACTCCTGAGCGTGATTTTGTATCTGAATTCTGACTCTCTGCACCTATTTTCAGTTTCAAATTACGACTTTTTATACCGAAAATATGCCAATTACTGAAAACGGCGATGGGTCATATTTTGCCCAAACCCCCCTGCAGTTTTCAAAATGTCTGAAGTTTCGGAAATTTGACTCCTGAGCGTGATTTTTGAGCTGAATTCTGCCTCTCTGCACCTATTTTCAGTTTCAAATTACGACTTTTTATACCGAAAATATGCCAATTACTGAAAACAGCGATGGGTAATATTTTGCCCAAACCCCCCTGCAGTTTTCAAAATGTTTGAAATTTCGGAAATTTGACTCCTGAGCGTGATTTTTGAGCCGAATTCTGACTCTCTGCACCTATTTTCAGTTTCAAATTACGACTTTTTATACCGAAAATATGCCAATTACTGAAAACGGCGATGGGTCATATTTTGCCCAAACCCCCCTGCAGTTTTCCAAATGTCTGAAATGTCGGAAATTTGACTCCTGAGCGTGATTTTTTATCCGAATTCTGACTCTCTGCACCTATTTTCAGTTTCAAATTACGAATTTTTATACCGAAAATATGCCAATTACTGAAATTGGCGATGGGTCTTATTTTGCCCAAACCCCCCTGCAGTTTTCAAAATGTCTGAAATGTCGGAAATTTGACGCCTGAGCGTGATTTTTGAGCCGAATTCTGACTCTCTGCACTTATTTTCAGTTTCAAGATACGACTTTTTACACCGAAAATATGCCAATTACTGAAAACGGCGAATGGTCATATTTTGCCCAAACCCCCCTGCAGTTTTCAAAATGTCTGAAATTTCTGGAATTTGACTCCTGAGCGTGATTTTTGAGCCAAATTCTGACTCTCTGCACCTATTTTCAGTTTCAAATTACGACTTTTTATACCGAAAAATGCCAATTACTGAAAACGGCGATTGGTCATATTTTGACCAAACCCCCCTGCAGTTTTCAAAATGTCTGAAATTTCGGAAATTTGACTCCTGAGCGTGATTTTTGAGCTGAATTCTGCCTCTCTGCACCTATTTTCAGTTTCAAATTACGACTTTTTATACCGAAAATATGCCAATTACTGAAAACAGCGATGGGTAATATTTTGCCCAAACCCCCCTGCAGTTTTCAAAATGTTTGAAATTTCGGAAATTTGACTCCTGAGCGTGATTTTTGAGCCGAATTCTGACTCTCTGCACCTATTTTCAGTTTCAAATTACGACTTTTTATACCGAAAATATGCCAATTACTGAAAACGGCGATGGGTCATATTTTGCCCAAATCCCCCTGCAATTTTTTAAATGTCTGAAATGTCGGAAATTTGACTCCTGAGCGTGATTTTTGAGCCGAATTCTGACTCTCTGCACCTATTTTCAGTTTCAAATTACGACTTTTTATACCGAAAATATGCCAATTACCGAAAACGGCGATGGGTCATATTTTGACCAAACCCCCCTGCAGTTTTCAAAATGTCTGAAATTTGACTTCTGAGTGTGATTTTTGAGCCGAATTCTGACTCTGCACCTATTTTCAGTTTCAAATTACGACTTTTTATACCGAAAATATGCCAATTACTGAAAACGGCGATGGGTCATATTTTGCCCAAACCCCCCTGCAGTTTTCAAAATGTTTGAAATTTCGGAAATTTGCCTCCTGAGCGTGATTTTTGAGCCGAATTCTGACTCTCTGCACTTATTTTCAGTTTCAAATTACGACTTTTTATACCGAAAATATGCCAATTACTGAAAACAGCGATGGGTCATATTTTGCCCAAACCCCCCTGCAGTTTTCAAAATGTCTGAAATGTCGGAAATTTGACTCCTGAGCGTGATTTTGTATCTGAATTCTGACTCTCTGCACCTATTTTCAGTTTCAAATTACGACTTTTTATACCGAAAATATGCCAATTACTGAAAACGGCGATGGGTCATATTTTGCCCAAACCCCCCTGCAGTTTTCAAAATGTCTGAAATTTCGGAAATTTGACTCCTGAGCGTGATTTTTGAGCTGAATTCTGCCTCTCTGCACCTATTTTCAGTTTCAAATTACGACTTTTTATACCGAAAATATGCCAATTACTGAAAACAGCGATGGGTAATATTTTGCCCAAACCCCCCTACAGTTTTCAAAATGTTTGAAATTTCGGAAATTTGACTCCTGAGCGTGATTTTTGAGCCGAATTCTGACTCTCTGCACCTATTTTCAGTTTCAAATTACGACTTTTTATACCGAAAATATGCCAATTACTGAAAACGGCGATGGGTCATATTTTGCCCAAACCCCCCTGCAGTTTTCCAAATGTCTGAAATGTCGGAAATTTGACTCCTGAGCGTGATTTTTTATCCGAATTCTGACTCTCTGCACCTATTTTCAGTTTCAAATTACGAATTTTTATACCGAAAATATGCCAATTACTGAAATTGGCGATGGGTCTTATTTTGCCCAAACCCCCCTGCAGTTTTCAAAATGTCTGAAATGTCGGAAATTTGACGCCTGAGCGTGATTTTTGAGCCGAATTCTGACTCTCTGCACTTATTTTCAGTTTCAAGATACGACTTTTTACACCGAAAATATGCCAATTACTGAAAACGGCGAATGGTCATATTTTGCCCAAACCCCCCTGCAGTTTTCAAAATGTCTGAAATTTCTGGAATTTGACTCCTGAGCGTGATTTTTGAGCCGAATTCTGACTCTCTGCACCTATTTTCAGTTTCAAATTACGACTTTTTATACCGAAAAATGCCAATTACTGAAAACGGCGATTGGTCATATTTTGACCAAACCCCCCTGCAGTTTTCAAAATGTCTGAAATGTCGGAAATTTGACTCCTGAGCGTGATTTTTTATCCGAATTCTGACTCTCTGCACCTATTTTCAGTTTCAAATTACGAATTTTTATACCAAAAATATGCCAATTACTGAAAACGGCGATGGGTCATATTTTGCCCAAACCCCCCTGCAGTTTTCAAAATGTCTGAAATGTCGGAAATTTGACTCCTGAGCGTGATTTTTTATCCGAATTTTGACTCTCTGCACCTATTTTCAGTTTCAAATTACGACTTTTTATACCAAAACTATGCCAATTACTGAAAACGGCGATTGGTCATATTTTGCCCAAACCCCCCTGCAGTTTTCAAAATGTCTGAAATTTCGGAAATTTGACTCCTGAGCGTGATTTTTGAGCCGAATTCTGACTCTCTGCACCTATTTTCAGTTTCAAATTACGAATTTTTATACCGAAAATATGCCAATTACTGAAAACGGCGATGGGTCATATTTTGCCCAAACCCCCCTGCAGTTTTCAAAATGTTTGAAATTTCGGAAATTTGACTCCTGAGCGTGATTTTTGAGCCGAATTCTGACTCTCTGCACCTATTTTCAGTTTCAAATTACGAATTTTTATACCGAAAATATGCCAATTACTGAAAACGGCGATGGGTCTTATTTTGCCAAAACCCCCCTGCAGTTTTCAAAATGTCTGAAATGTCGGAAATTTGACTCCTGAGCGTGATAATTTATCCGAATTCTGACTCTCTGCACCTATTTTCAGTTTCAAATTACTACTTTTTATACCGAAAATATGCCAATTACTGAAAACGGCGATGGGTCATATTTTACCCAAACCCCCCTGCAGTTTTCAAAATGTCTGAAATGTCGGAAATTTGACTCCTGAGCGTGATTTCTGAGCCGAATTCTGACTCTCTGCACTTATTTTCATTTTCAAGATACGACTTTTTACACCGAAAATATGCCAATTACTGAAAACGGCGAATGGTCATATTTTGCCCAAACCCCCCTGCAGTTTTCAAAATGTCTGAAATGTCGGAAATTTGACTCCTGAGCGTGACTTTTGAGCCGAATTCTGACTCTCTGCACCTATTTTCAGTTTCAAATTACGACTTTTTATACCGAAAATATGCCAATTACTGAAAACAGCGATGGGTCATATTTTGCCCAAACCCCCCTGCAGTTTTCAAAATGTCTGAAATGTCGGAAATTTGACTCCTGAGCGTGATTTTGTATCTGAATTCTGACTCTCTGCACCTATTTTCAGTTTCAAATTACGACTTTTTATACCGAAAATATGCCAATTACTGAAAACGGCGATGGGTCATATTTTGCCCAAACCCCCCTGCAGTTTTCAAAATGTCTGAAATTTCGGAAATTTGACTCCTGAGCGTGATTTTTGAGCTGAATTCTGCCTCTCTGCACCTATTTTCAGTTTCAAATTACGACTTTTTATACCGAAAATATGCCAATTACTGAAAACAGCGATGGGTAATATTTTGCCCAAACCCCCCTGCAGTTTTCAAAATGTTTGAAATTTCGGAAATTTGACTCCTGAGCGTGATTTTTGAGCCGAATTCTGACTCTCTGCACCTATTTTCAGTTTCAAATTACGACTTTTTATACCGAAAATATGCCAATTACTGAAAACGGCGATGGGTCATATTTTGCCCAAATCCCCCTGCAATTTTTTAAATGTCTGAAATGTCGGAAATTTGACTCCTGAGCGTGATTTTTGAGCCGAATTCTGACTCTCTGCACCTATTTTCAGTTTCAAATTACGACTTTTTATACCGAAAATATGCCAATTACCGAAAACGGCGATGGGTCATATTTTGACCAAACCCCCCTGCAGTTTTCAAAATGTCTGAAATTTGACTTCTGAGTGTGATTTTTGAGCCGAATTCTGACTCTGCACCTATTTTCAGTTTCAAATTACGACTTTTTATACCGAAAATATGCCAATTACTGAAAACGGCGATGGGTCATATTTTGCCCAAACCCCCCTGCAGTTTTCAAAATGTTTGAAATTTCGGAAATTTGCCTCCTGAGCGTGATTTTTGAGCCGAATTCTGACTCTCTGCACTTATTTTCAGTTTCAAGATACGACTTTTTACACCGAAAATATGCCAATTACTGAAAACGGCGAATGGTCATATTTTGCCCAAACCCCCCTGCAGTTTTCAAAATGTCTGAAATGTCGGAAATTTGACTCCTGAGCGTGACTTTTGAGCCGAATTCAGCCTTTCTGCACCTATTTTCAGTTTCAAATTACGACTTTTTATACCGAAAATATGCCAATTACTGAAAACGGCGATGGGTCATATTTTGCCCAAACCCCCCCTGCAGTTTTCAAGATGTCAACCACCAAAACCTTCTTCTTAAATTACATCATTATGGAGTTAGAGGACACTCCCTACAATACCTCAAATCCTACCTTACTGACAGGCTCCAATATGTTTCTGTGAATAACACAATTTCTCCCACGCTACCCATCAACATTGGTGTTCCCCAGGGCAGCATACTTGGCCCTCTCCTCTTTCTCATCTACATTAATGACCTTCCAAATGCCTCCCAACACCTCAAACCAATTCTATTTGCTGACGACACAACCTTCATTTACTCCAGTCCTGATCCCCTTGCTTTAAATGCCACAGTAAATACTGAGCTAAATAAAGTCCATCTGTGGCTAACTGCCAACAAACTCACCCTTAACATTGACAAAACCTTTTATATTCTGTTTGGCAATAAATCCTCTAATCAAATAAATCTCAAAATAAACAATACCCAAATTTGTAACAAATTAGATGGCAAATTCCTTGGCATTCTCATTGACCACAAGCTTAATTTCCAGGGACACATTCTAAACATATCAAAAAAAGTTTCAAAAACTGTGGGCATTCTTTCTAAGATCAGATATTATGTACCACGCCCTGCCCTGGTGACTCTCTATTACTCCCTTATCTATCCATATCTCAACTATGGTATTTGTGCTTGGGGCTCTACTACCCAAAATCACTTACGTCCTCTAATTACTCAACACAAAGCTGCTATTAGGACAATATCCAATTCTGGCCCCAGACATCACTCGGTACCCCTACTTAAATCTCTGAATATGTTAGACATTAAGTCACTGCACATTCTCTCATGTGTATTATACATATATAAAACGCTAAACTATAATGCCAATCCTGATCTCAAAAGCTTCATAGAAGGTTGTATCAGAACCCATGAGCATCACACCAGAAATAAATACAGTTTTGATATTCCTAGAGTACGACTTAATCAAACTAGAAATACTCTACAAATCAAGGGGCCCAGAATGTGGAATGACCTTCCCAACCATGTTAAAGACTGTACCTCTCTCAACCAGTTTAAGTTAAAAGCGAAGCTATACCTAATAAATTCCCTGTAACCTACCTTACCCTTCTATTGTCAACCAATGTCTGTTTTTTTCTTTAAAGAGCGCTGTTTGTCGACATAATTGTATTTGTGCTGCTTTTTCATCTATGTTTTCATTTCTTGTTTTCATTCTACTCATTATGCTCAATTAGTATTAAGCTTGTCATTTAAGTTTATCATGCCCGAAACGCTTTGCATAATAGTGGCTTTAGGCATTGTATGTACTAGCTATACCTATAAGTTAAACAATCCTTGTAAATATTTATTGTATGTATGTACCTTACCTAAATAAAATTGTATTGTATTGTATTGTATTGTATTGTATTAATATAAGAAAGTACTAAAGGAAAAAAAAAAAAAAAAAAAAAAAAAAATATATATATATATATATATATATATATATATATATATATATATATATATATATATATATATATATATATATATATATATATATATATATATATATATATATATATATATATATATATATATATATATATATGACAATGTCAGACCACGGAGGAAAAATGAAACAGGAAATTTCCTTAAGTACTTTCGTATATTAAATACATCTTCAGAAGGTGTAATATACGAAAGTACTTAAGGAAATTTCCTGTTTCATTTTTCCTCCGTGGTCTGACATTGTCACATTCTTAATCACGTGTTTATTTTCGTGATATACACACATATATATATATATATATATATATATATATATATATATATATATATATATATATATATATATATATATATATATATATATATATATATATATATATATATATATATTAGTATATGCGTATGGAAATGTCAAGACACATAAGCCTGGAAACCCACTTCAGCCAATCATCAGCCAGATACCCACATCCACGTACAGACTGGTGAAGCGACTCAACGGCTTGCTGACTCCTTATGTCCCTTGCGCCTTCAGCCTGAAGTTTCCAAAGCAATATGTTGACTTACTGCGGGGAACACGGGCCACAGGGATAAGAGCCTCGTTGGACGTAGAATCACTGTTTACCAACGTACATGTGGATGAAACAATTGGGATGATAGTGGACAGAGTGTATCGTGATCCGGCCTGTACTCCTCTTGACATACCAGAAAACATTCTAAGGAAACTACTCCAAGTTTGTACGAAAGAGGCACCCTTTTTGAGCCCGGATGGGCACATGTATAAGCAAGTAGATGGGGTCGCCATGGGTTCTCCACTAGATGTCCTGTTTGCGAACTTCTACATGGGTACCATCGAACAAAAGGTCTTAATCGACATGAACTTGAAACCGGCCATATACTGCAGGTATGTTGACGACATTTTTACACAGGTACCTAATATCAGACTTCTGCAGGAGCTGAAGAAGGCATTTGAGCAGAATTCTGTGTTGCGTTTCACTTACGAGATGGAAAAGGATGGGAAGCTGCCCTTTCTAGATGTCAATGATTGATAACCCAAATGAATTTTTCATGGATATGATACCAACATAAAATCATATATCAGACGTCACCCTATCCCCACTGGATTTTGAAGAAGCCATAAACAGTATGTCTATGCACTCTTCACCAGGCCCGGATTCATGGAACTCCATATTCATAAAGAACTGTAAAAAACCACTATCGCAGGCCCTCCACATTCTGTGGAGACAAAGCCTAGATACTGGCGTTATTCCTGATGTACTAAAAACAGCAGAGATAGCACCACTTCATAAAGGAAGAAATAAGGCAGAGGCAAAAAATTACAGACCGATAGCACTAACATCGCACATCATAAAAATTTTTGAGAGAGCGCAAAGAAGTAAGATCACAAAATACATGGAATCACAGCATCTCCATAACCCCGGACAACATGGTTTCAGAACAGGGCGCTCTTGCCTGTCGCAGTTGCTGGACCACTATGATATGGCATTAGATGCTATGGAAGACAAACAAAACGCTGATGTAATTTACACAGATTTCGCAAAAGCTTTTGATAGATGTGACCATGGTGTTATTGCATATAAAATGCGTTCAAAAGGAATTACCGGAAAAATAGCCAGATGGATCTACAATTTCCTGACTAACAGAACCCAAGGTGTAATAGTCAACAAAATAAAATCCAGCCCATCAACCGTGAAGAGCTCACTCCCCCAGGGTACTGTGCTTGCTCCAGTACTTTTTCTCATCCTCATATCGGACATAGACAAGAACACAACCTATAGCACGGTATCATCCTTTGCAGATGACACAAGGATCTTCATGAGAGTTGACAACATAGAGGACACGGCAAACCTCCAGTCAGATGTAGATCAGGTCTTTCTATGGGCTACAGAAAATAATATGGTGTTTAACGAGGATAAGTTCCAGGTCATGCGCTATAGAAAAAATGAAAATATAAAAACGGAAACCACGTACAAAACTCAAGGAAATCATAACATAGAACGAAAAGTCAATGTAAAGGATCTGGGTGTACTCATGTCGGAAGACCTTACCTTTAAAGAACACAATAAAGTAGCCGTCACAACTGCAAGAAAAATGACAGGTTGGATAACAAGAACTTTTCAAACTAGAGATGCTATACCGATGATGATACTTTTCAAAACGCTTGTTCTCTCTAGAGTGGAGTACTGCTGCACAATGACAGCACCTTTCAAAGCTGGAGAAATTGCTGACCTGGAGAGCATGCAGAGTTCCTTTACTGCTAGAATCCACTCAGTAAAACATCTAAACTATTGGGACCGACTAAAGAGCCTAAAACTGTACTCCCTTGAGCGCAGGCGGGAGAGGTACATAATAATTTACACGTGGAAAATAATTGAGGGGCTGGTCCCAAACCTGCACACAAAAATAACATCACATGAGACCAGAAGACATGGCAGGATGTGCAGAATACCCCCGTTGAAAAACAGAGGTGCAACTGGTACTCTGAGAGAGAACTCTATCAACATCAGAGGTCCGAGAATGTTCAACACGCTTCCACTACACATAAGGGGCATAACTGGCCGACCCCTCACAGTGTTCAAGAGAGAACTGGATAAGCACCTCCAAAGGATACCTGATCAACCAGGCTGTGACTCATACGTCAGGCTGCGAGCAGCCGCGTCCAACAGCCTGGTTGATCAGTCCGGCAACCAGGCGGCCTGGTCGACGACCGGGCCGCGGGGACGCGAAGCCCCGGAAGCACCTCAAGGTAGGCAAGGGCAAAAGTTGTGTACTGACAAGCTGATTACTACTGGCCTCCATTGTCTTGCCTGCACTTTGTTTCCCATCAATCATATCACTCATTCTTACAGGTGTGAGACAGAGAGGGACAAGATCATCCAAGAGGAACAACACCTGAAGGCTGATCCACACCTGAAGGCAGCACCACACCTGAAGGCTGCACCACACCTGAAGGCAGATCCACACCTGAAGGCAGCACCACACCTGAAGGCAGCACCACACCTGAAGGCAGCACCACACCTGAAGGCAGCACCACACCTGAAGGCTGCACCACACCTGAAGGCAGCACCACACCTGAAGGCTGATCCACACCTGAAGGCAGCACCACACCTGAAGGCAGCACCACACCTGAAGGCTGCACCACACCTGAAGGCAGCACCACACCTGAAGGTAGCACCACACCTGAAGGCAGCACCACACCTGAAGGCAGCACCACACCTGAAGGCTGCACCACACCTGAAGGCAGCACCACACCTGAAGGCTGATCCACACCTGAAGGCAGCACCACACCTGAAGGCAGCACCACACCTGAAGGCTGCACCACACCAGAAGGCAGCACCACACCTGAAGGCAGCACCACACCTGAAGGCAGCACCACACCAGAAGGCAGCACCACACCTGAAGGCAGCACCACACCTGAAGGCAGCACCACACCTGAAGGCAGCACCACACCAGAAGGCAGCACCGCACCTGAAGGCTGATCCACACCTGAAGGCAGCACCACACCAGAAGGCAGCACTGTTACGGCCCTCTTGGGACGCAACGGGGTTCTTACTCTGATGTTGTTAGAGGAAGATATATATCCGTTCCCAAGCCAGTAGTGGCTATCAAGGGATGTGATCCGTGACGCAAGTAACTTAAAGGGGGAAGGGAAAGAAAGTTAAGAACTTAAGATTATAATTCACCGTCACCAAATAAATAAATAAGATATAAAAGAGTGCACAGGGGGAGGGGTATAAACACTTATTTACAGGGGAAATACACTGTAGTCTTCTGCTGAAGACTATGGATCCTCGCTCTCGGTGCCGAGTCCTCGGTGCTTCCGTGGCCACACAACGAATTCTCTGAGAAGCTGAGCCTACCCTGGCCACAGGTCAGCCAAAACACAGGTCCACTGGGGACACCGCCGTGGAGGCCGTCAACCACAAATCCAGCCGGTCTGCTGGCAGGTTCCGGACCCACAACGCTGGTCAGGCCACTCCACGAACGATATAAGGGGAACGCCCTAGACAGGAGCCTCGTGTGACACCACAAATCACTCTCCTGTCCTCAATACCCCAGTGGATGATCGTCTCCAACAGTCGGTCCCGGGTAATCCTTTTACTGCCACTCCACTGGCAGGCTAACACACCACAGTGTTCTTCTGGGGGGACGACTTCACAACTGCTGCAGCAAAGTACAAGGTATGGAGACGGCTGCCTCGGGTAGACTGACTCAACTTCCATCACAGCAGTCCCAGGTCGACTCTGTAAGCAGACACGTCATCAATAACTGGGACACACTAAGGCACCTCACTTACAGGCTCAGACACAAACGCCCACCTATCCACTCCATAGATGGCGCTGGTGTCTGAGCACCACCTCACCAGAAGTCAGCAGCGGCTGTGTGGAGCGCTGAACAGGACTGGAGACTGGCCCTTGTGGCCGGTATTCGCCGTCCTCACCAGGTGTCGTCGTCTGTTTGGCGGGGGTTTCGGGAGCTGACCCACAGATGGCGCGGTCGTTACTGCTCCGTGCTCGGACGCTGGATCCGGGTTCGTAACAAGCACCACACCTGAAGGCTGCACCACACCTGAAGGCAGATCCACACCTGAAGGCAGCACCACACCTGAAGGCAGCACCACACCTGAAGGCAGCACCGCACCTGAAGGCAGCACCACACCAGAAGGCAGCACCACACCTGAAGGCAGCACCACACCTGAAGGCAGCACCACACCTGAAGGCAGCACCACACCTGAAGGCAGCACCACACCTGAAGGCTGCGCCACACCTGAAGGCAGCACCACACCTGAAGGCAGCACCACACCTGAAGGCAGCACCACACCTGAAGGCAGATCCACACCTGAAGGCAGCACCACACCATCCACTTTTGCCCCAGGGCAAAATGTTCACAATTACTAAAGAAGAGAACCTCAACGCTTTGCTCTCCCAATGTGGTCTGTCTCAGCTCATTATCACTCCCAGTGAATTAACATAATTAACCCCCTGTCAACTAGTGGGGCTAGGTTTCCTAAGTCTCATTGTTTCATTTTCTGACTTAATTTTTAACTTACTCTTAACTAGTCATTTACTGAAATTATTTAATTGAGTGCATAAATAGTTTTACAGGTCTTATTAATTATACAGTCATAACTGAACTATTTATAGTTAATAATCATTAGCTTAAATTTGCCTATGCTTATTATTCAACTTTTCTTTGATTTCATTTATTACCTAGGTTGCCTAGGCTCGCCATGCTCCCTTACTCCATTGTACCCCTGGCTTTGCCTGCATCTCAAATTGCAAATTGTTACTTACAGTGTACCTGAGGGTACTTGTAAGCAATCTACCTCATTTTTCATTTTTGCTCAATTTGTTTTTGTATTGCTTAGTCTTGTTTATATTTTTGTTTTGTATTTCTATATCTTGTGTTTTGTATAGTCCATGTTTATACGTTTTTTCGTTAATCTCATTTATTACCTAGGTTGCCTAGCCTAGCCATACTCCCTTACTCCATTGTACCCCTGTAAGCCCCTTTTGTGTTTGCTTTGTACAGTATTGTGTACATTTTTTTCCCTATTTTATAGCTTATTTCTACCTTGTTATTTGCCTTTCTTCCCTTGTTTTTCCTGCAATCAGCTTTTTTTATGCAGACAAGTATAAACCCTGAACTTAACCTCTTATCCACTATCTATGACAATTATCACTTTAATGATCTAAATTGCAGATATTTTGCAGCACATGAAGTAAACAATGTATTAACTCATAATCACAATATCTCTGTAATCAATTTGAACGTTAGATCCCTAGGTAAACACTTCGATGATGTTAGTGCTTTGATTGAAGCTATTGACAACAAATTCTCTTTTATTATTCTTACTGAAACATGGTTGAAAGAGGATACTACTCAGCTCTTTAACATGCCTAACTACTCAGCAATTCACAACTGTCGTCAACTTCAGAGAGGTGGTGGCACTGCTCTTTACTACCACCGAGAACTAACATGCTTAAAAGAAATTAGAACCAGAGACTGCTATGGGGAGTATATCTTCGCCAGCTTCAGAGTCAAGGGTTCAGGTATAATCACCGATAGCACTACAGACCATTACCCCACATTTCTCTTAACTAACATTAGCAAACCACCTCTTGAGTCAAGAGTGATACGTTTTAGACTACACAATGAAACTGCTATAGACAATTTTATAACTGCTGCTGATAATGTCAACTGGGAGTCCGAGTTAGGTAACATAGTGGACATCAACCTAGCAGTGCAATCTTTTCTTCAAAAAACTCTTAGCCTTTATAATACCCACTGTCCTATGCTTACAAAACAAGTCACAACCAAAAGGCTTAACAATCCCTGGCTTACAAAGGGAATACTTATATCTATTAATAAAAAACATGACCTTGAGAAGAAGTATAGGTTAGGAATTGTCTCCAAAGAATTCTCAAAGAATTACTCATTATTGCTGTCTAAGATAATTAGACGAGCCAAAACTAAATACTACGAAGATAAATTTACCCAAATAAAGAGCATCATTAAACAAACTTGGAGAACAATTTCTCAAATATTGGGATCAAAGAAGTCTTTAAATAACAAACCGACTCTCCTGTCTAATAACGATGGTCAGCTTTCAGCCTCTGATTCTGCTATTGAGTTCAATAGGTTCTTCTCTTCCATTGGTTCATCAAATGATATTCCATCTTCCAGTACAGACATTAAGGACTATCTTACAGGTAACTATCCACAGTCTCTGTACCTAAAGCCTATTAATTCCACTGACGTCAATGAGATAATCCTTTCCCTTAAAACCAAGTCTGGTGCCCTTGAGGAGATACCAATTTTAATTTACAAAAAAGCCTCCAGATCTTTAGCCCCTGCTATTGCTTTGCTCTTCAACAAGTCACTTGAACTCCAAACCTTCCCAGATACTCTAAAAAAAAGCGAGAGTAACGCCTGTCCACAAATGTGGCAATCTCACAGATGTTAACAACTACAGACCTATATCTATCCTGCCAAACTTGTCAAAAATTTTTGAAAACCTAATCTATAAGCAGCTTTACTCATATGTAGCCAAACTCAATATACTTAGCCCTTGCCAATATGGCTTCAGACCCAAAAAAAGCACTAACGATGCACTTATTAGTATGCTTAACTCGATTCATACAGCTCTTGATAAAAATGAGTTCCCTGTTGGGTTGTTTGTGGACCTGCGTAAAGCTTTTGATACTGTCAACCACCAAAACCTTCTTCTTAAATTACATCATTATGGAGTCAGAGGACACTCCCTACAATACCTCAAATCCTACCTTACTGACAGGCTCCAATATGTTTTATTGAATAATACAATTTCTCCCACCCTACCCATCAACATTGGTGTTCCCCAGGGCAGCATACTTGGCCCTCTCCTCTTTCTCATCTACATTAATGACCTTCCAAATGCCTCCCAACACCTCAAACCAATTCTATTTGCTGACGACACAACCTTCATTTACTCCAGTCCTGATCCCCTTGCTCTAAATGCCACAGTAAATACTGAGCTAAATAAAGTCCATCTGTGGCTAACTGCCAACAAACTCACCCTTAACATTGACAAAACCTTCTATATTCTGTTTGGCAATAAATCCTCTAATCAAATAAATCTCAAAATAAACAATACCCAAATTTGTAACAAATTAGATGGCAAATTCCTTGGCATTCTCATTGACCACAAGCTGAATTTCCAGGAACACATTCTAAGCATATCAAAAAAAGTTTCAAAAACTGTGGGCATTCTTTCTAAGATCAGATATTATGTACCACGCCCTGCCCTGGTGACTCTCTATTACTCCCTTATCTATCCATATCTCAACTATGGTATTTGTGCTTGGGGCTCTACTACCCAAAATCACTTACGTCCTCTAATTACTCAACACAAAGCTGCTATTAGGACAATATCCAATTCTGGCCCCAGACATCACTCGGTACCCCTACTCAAATCTCTGAATATGTTAGACATTAAGTCACTGCACATTCTCTCATGTTATTTATTTATTTATTTATTTATTTATGCATATACAAGAATGTACATAAGGAATGTGAGGATACAAATATGGTAATTACAGTCATCGTGATCCAGGAATTGCGTACTAAGTTGAATTATTCAATCGAAGCAAGAGACATTAAGTCAGCTTATAGAGTGGGTACCAAATCATCTGGTGCAAACAACAGAAGGATACGCGTGAAGTTAGATAGCTGCTCCCGCAAGTCAGACCTTATCACTGCTGCAGTCGCTAGGAAATCCAAGGTTTATGTGAACGAATGTCTTACCAGATTCAGACAAAATCTCTTATTTAAACTACGTGGAATTCGCAATAGATCCACTGCTATTAAACATTGTTTTGTGCGCGATGGTAAAATAATAGCTAGGAAGACTGACTCTGGAAAAACTTATGTCATAACCACTGAAGCACACCTCACTTCTTTCCTGGATGACTGTGGGATATCAGCTGAATAACCAGAACATAATTTGTAGTCTCACATACAACCAAAGTGTACTTAAGCTCTGCCTTTCCTTTCCAAAGGTGCTTATTTTTATTTTTATTTTAATTTTTACTTTATTTTTTGTTTGTCATCTTTGCCTGTTTTATACTCTTAATTATTTGTTCTTAGTTAATCCCCTTGTCACTAAACCTAGGGCTTTTTATTACCCTGTTAATTAACCATTACTAAGCTAATTATCTTCAAGATCATTTTTTTTATGATTATTATTTTTCTTATTATTTTTTATTTTACATTTATATTGTCAGTCTCTACTGATTTTTTGTGTTTTATTTTATGTAACTTCTGTGTCCTCCCTGGCTATCTATTGGATCTTTATTTTACTTCTAAATTGTTACTATTTTATTGTATCTGCTCTTATTCTTGTGTTTTGCTTTATCGTGTATCTTGTATCGTGATCCCTCTGCATCTCTATGCACACTGATATTGATCCTGATCAAAATCTTCTGTCTCATATCTATACCAACCAGCACATTGATCATCATTATTGCAAGTATTTCACAGCACACCAGGCTAAAAACAAACTCCAAAATAGCACCTATCTATCAGTTTATAACCAAAATGTTAGATCACTTGGTAAACATTTTGACGATTTAAATGCACTACTCACAGCACTAGGTACTAACCTATCGTTCATTATTTTAACAGAAACTTGGCTAAATAAAGACTATACCCAACTCTACAACTTAGCTGGTTATAAAGCCATTCATAACTGTAGGCCTAATAAAAAAGGTGGTGGCACAGCTATATATTACCGAGATACATTTATCTGCAACAGTGTTATTAGTGACAGAGATGACTACTGTGAATATACTTTTGCTCAGTTTACAATTAAATCCCTTAAATCCTCTTTGACTATTGGAGCCATCTATAGATTTCCTAATACTAACATAGCTTCTTTCACAGACAACCTAAAGAATCTTATTATAAACAACAATCTCAACTAAAACCACATCATTCTGGGAGGAGACTTTAATATTGACCTGGGTCAACAAAACTGCTCTCAAGTTGACTATTTCCTTAACAGCATGAACTCCTGTATGCTAATCCCCACTATCACCAAACCTACCCGAGTCACTCAAACATCAGCCACTACCTTGGACCACATATGGACAAACATAACAGCTTCCCTTGTATCTGGTATAATCTACGACAGAACAACTGACCACTATCCTACCTTTCTCATAGCGAACATGGACATAACACCACCAAAAAGCAAGAAACTTTCATTTAGGCTACACAGTGAATCAGCTTTAGACAATCTTACAGAGGCACTTCACAATATTAACTGGGATTCTGAATTCAATAATACCCATGATATAAATTCATTAGCTAACCTCTTCCTCTCCAAAACTCTAAGCCTCTACAACCTTCATTGTCCCCTTCTTACAAAGCAAGTAACTGACAAAAGATTAAACAATCCATGGCTCACAAGTGGCATTCTCAACTCAATCAACAAGAAACATGAATATGAAAAGAAAGTTAGGATTGGCCTAGTTTCAAAGGAAGTAGCTAAAAGGTACTCATCAATGCTTACCAGTATCATAAGAAAGGCTAAACTTGCATATTATGTGAATAGATTCAATGAAGCAAAAGGCAACATGAAAAACACTTGGAAAACTATCTCTAGTATCCTAGGAACTAAACAACACTCACATAACCAAATAAAACTCTACAAGGATGGGGATATACCGTCAACTGATTTAGAAATGGCAAATGAATTTAATAGTTTCTTTTCATCGGTTGGTGCTAATCTTGCCAGTAAAATCCCACAGACTCAGACACATATTAACACATATCTCTCAGGCAGCTATCCAAACTCTCTTCTCCTTTCACCAATCAGCCCGGCAGATGTTGTGTCCATCATACACTCTCTAAAAGCCAAGGCAGGGAACACCAGTGAAATTCCGTCCATTGTGTACAAGAGAGCCTCCCATGCCCTTGCCCCACCCATAGCACTACTGTTCAACAAATCTATAGAGTGTCACACCTTCCCTGATATCCTCAAAAAAGCAAGAGTAACGCCAGTCCATAAAGGAGGCAATCCGGCGGACATAAACAATTATAGACCAATATCAAATCTACCCATTCTATCAAAAATATTTGAAAAAATTATTTACAAACAGCTCTATTCCTACCTCGTAAAATTCGACATACTCAGCCCCTGCCAGTTTGGCTTCCGGTCCCAAAAGAGTACCAATGATGCAATCATTAGTCTCCTTGACATTATCTACTCAGCCCTTGACAAAAATGAGTTTCCGATTGGACTCTTCATTGACCTAAGAAAAGCCTTTGATACTGTTAATCACAACTACCTCTTACTTAAACTCCAGCATTATGGAATCCGAGGCCTTGCCCTTGACTACATCCGATCCTATTTTAGTGACAGACACCAATATGTAACCATCAATGATACAACTTCTTCCACTCTACCAATTACCATTGGAGTGCCACAGGGCAGCATCTTAGGACCTCTTCTATTTCTTATATATATAAACGATCTGCCTAATGTCTCTAATATTCTCAAACCTATATTGTTTGCTGACGATACTACCCTTATCTACTCAAACCTCAACCCACATACACTAAATAATGTTGTGAATAATGAATTAAAAAAAGTCCACTTATGGATGTCAACGAACAAACTAACATTAAACATCGAAAAGACTTACTACATCTTATTTGGAAGCAAATCATCAAATGCAATTCAGCTACAGATAGACAACATTAACATCAGTAATAAAAATGATGGCAAGTTTCTTGGCCTATTCCTAGACAAGAGACTCAACTTCAGCTCCCACATTCAACACATAACTAAGAAAGTCTCTAAGACAGTTGGTATACTCTCCAAAATCAGATATTATGTTCCTAACTCTGCTCTCCTCTCACTATATTATGCACTAATCTACCCCTATCTTAATTATGGTATCTGTGCATGGGGGTCTACCACTGCAAACCACCTTAAGCCCATCATCACACAGCAAAAATCTGCTATCAGAATAATAACTAACTCTGCTTTCAGACAACACTCAGCTCCCTTGTTTAAATCTTTAAACTTGCTAAATATTAACTCCCTCCACACATTCTCTTGTGTCAACTACATTTACAAAACCCTGTTCTTAAATGCAAACCATGCTCTGAAACTCTCCCTGGACAGATGTAATAGGACCCATTATCACCACACCAGAAATAAATATCTCTTTGATATCCCCAGGGTCAAACTTAATCTGTGTAAACACTCTATGCAAATTAAGGGACCTAGTCTATGGAACTCACTCCCTAGTGAATTGAAAAACTGTAAAACTTTTGCCTTATTTAAAAGCAAAACCAAAAAGTACCTAACTTCATCTATTTAGTTTCCTACACTGAGCTTTAAATTTGCTCTGTACCTAGTGGTACCCAATCTCATAATTTTTATGTAATATCAAACAACCTTATCATTGTGTTCATTGCTGTCTTCTTTTATGTGCTAGCCATATGCTGTATTGTGACTACCAATTTTTGTCAACTACCATTCAAGCTGTCATTGCAATCAATCTTATATTGTTTCTGCTGTATTGTGCCTACCAATTTGTTGTCAACTACCATTTTAAGCTGTCATTGCAATCAATCATAGCTACCTATGTGCTTTAATATACTGTGCCTATAATTTTCTCTCAATAAATAATAATCAATAAAATAGATTGTAAATAGAATAAAATATATAGAATAAATAGAATAAAATAGAATAAAATGTAAAATAGAATAAAATAGATTTCTCTCAATAAATAGATCGCAATAAAATTTCCTACACGGACATATGCATATAAATGTAGAATCATGATCGCGGCCCACCCGCAAAAGTGTGGGAAGTGGGCGAAATGTTACCCATTACCACACCTCGGCGATCTACAATAGTCTTACCACGAAGATACAAGACAATACCGTTCTCCCAAATAGGCGATGTGGCTGTTAGAAAAAACGTAAATTTTATGGTAAACATGTTCATACTATTCCCAAGTCGATCAGATAAGAATTGAATTTTATAGAAATATTTGTTCGTCGGACAAAAAAATATGTCTACTCGGGAAGCTTCAAGTGAGCCCCGGCGGACACGATCTTGTGTCCGCGGGGGGAGTAAAGTGTTTATTAATAAAAACAAAATCGCCCTTCATTGCTTCACCCAGCCTGACCAAAAAAAAAAAAAGATATTTTAACAATTTATTTATTTATTTATTTATTTAAGTAAAATGATTTTCTATGTTTAGTGTGAGTTTGTTGGTTGACATCCACAAGTGGATTTTTTTAAGCATGTTAGAGACATTAGGCAGATCATTGATGTATATACGAAATAGGAGAGGTCCTAGGATGCTGCCCTGCGCACCCCTACGGTACAGTGGGAGAGGATGTATCATTGATGGCTACATATTGGTGTCTGTCACTATAATAGGATTGAAAACATTTTGGGGGTACAAAATCGGATACAGTTCAGGGTAAGGCCACGGATTCTATAATGGTGGATTTTAATTAAGAGGTAGTTATGGTATCAATAGCCTTTCTCAGGTCAATGAAGAGTCCAATCGGAAACTCACTTTTGTCAAGGGCTGAGCAAGGGTTGCACCACCCACAGCAAAGCTATGGGTGGTGCAAGGGCATGGGAGGTACTCTTGAATACCATGATGGTATTTCACTAATGTTCCCAACTTTGGTTTTTAGTCCAAAGTTTGGACTTAGTTTAGTTTGGTCTTAATAATGATGAAGGAGGCATATCGCCTATGCACCATTAACCTAAATACAGAGTAAGTAAAAATTTTAATTTTAAGTAATTACCCACTTAAATTGGAAATTAATAACTCCAAAAATTTATATATGCACTAAAGCGTTCTGAAGAATAATGGAAACAGACCCAAGTATCAGTTGGGTTAACCCATGTATCGCGTTTTCAAAATGGTCATCCCATGTTGGAATAGACGAACGCCGAAATAATATCGTTGAAAACATCTTGATAACTTATTAAACCAAAATTATTAGTCAGAATAAGGACAGAAATGGAAGCTATATGTAAGATATCTACCAGACAAATATCTTAAGTAACACCGAAGATATTTGATCGATCGACGGAGCTACTCTCTCTCTCTCACATCAATGTTTATTTCACGTAAATTCGTTAATAAACAAAAATGTTTTATATATCTTAAGAAAGACAGAAACATAAGCTTCATTTTAAATACTTTACTATAGACATATTTATAACCCAAGTGAAACTATATATGTTTACAATTACCTAGGTATCAGTATCTAGCCAGGCAGGGATCACAGGCTGCACAATACTGATAAATTATGTAATTCACAGAGATGCTTCAGCTAAGGATGGATAACTTAGGCACTCTGCAGGGGGTGCCTAAGTTATCCATCAATGGATAACTAGGCACCCCGCAGGGAGATGTCCTCAGTCCTACCTTATTTAATATCTTAATAAACACACTCTTGTTGATCGTGTTACTGAAATTAACTGTTAAATTGGTATAAAAATGCTTAGGCTAACTCATCCTAACCCTTGCACAGAAGCCCTCCAGAATTTCTTTATTGAAGGTCAGCATTGTTCCAAATGGATAACTAAAACTGGAACTGAACTCAAAATGTATCAGGTTTATAATTTGTACCAAGAGAAACAACAACGACACTTTCCTGCACCGTGGGAGATTAACCCTTTCCAATTTTAATCCCTCCCTTTCAACCCAAGAAGCAAATTAGAGGGCAGCCCAAGCTTCGTCTTGAGGCAAAGATCAATGCCTTAAGCCATATTGATGCTCTGTCCACAGAGCATTCTCTCTCTCAAATCATATACACTGATTGTTCCCTACACCGGCCTACGGGTGCAGTTGTTCTGACAATGGGCGATGGCTTGTACTTTGAGTGGGGAGTCCGTATAAACAACTGGGCCTCTACCCTTCAGATCGAACTATTTGCCTTGCTTCTTGCACTGAAATGTGTACAAGTCTCCAAACTTGATACATTAATTGTACGTGACTCCTTATCATCCTTAATTGCTCTCAACTCTTTAACACATAACTGTAACATGCTCGTGTCCGAAGCTAGACAAAATTATTAAGGATTGTAACAGAGTCCATTTCATGTGGTCTCCATCTCATTTTGGCCTCCGAATGCATGATAGAGCTAATAAGTTAGCCAAAGAATCTGCCTTTAAAGGAGCCGTTGAGTGTAACCTTGGATTGTCAATCAGCAATCTGAGAGCAGCAGTACACCGAGAACTTCAACAAGATCTTGTAGATCTGAGGCAAAGTGAAATTGACACCAGTAATTCCATCTATCATCATACTATCATGCAAGAGGAGCCTCACATCTATGTTTCATCCAATAAAGTCACACGTTACCTGATATCCTTAAAACTGCCTTAAAACTGCTAACTGCCAACAAACTCACCCTTAACATTGACAAAACTTTCTATATTCTGTTTGGCAATAAATCCTTTAATCAAATAAATCTCAAAATAAACAACACCCAAATTTGTAACAAATTAGAAGGCAAATTCCTTGGCATTCTCATTGTTCACAAGCTGAATTTCCAGGGACACATTCTAAATATATCAAAAAATGTTTCAAAAACTGTGGGCATTCTTTCTAAGATCAGATATTATAATAATAATAATAATAATAATCTTTATTTAGGTAAGGTACATACATAAAGAGATTTACAAAGTTTGTTGGCTTTATAGATAGAGCTAGTACATACAATGCCTAAAGCCACTATTACGCAAAGCGTTTCAGGCAGGAAAAACATTAATGACTACAGCTTAAAACTAATGGGTAAAAAGAAAAGATGTGATGAGTACATATAAAAAATAGAGGTAAAAGAGGGGGGAACATTGTTGAAAAAGCAGCACAAATACAATTACAAATTATTACAGAAAATTTCATTCAAATAGCGTTGATTTGAAAAACAAAAAAACAAAAAATATACATGGGTTGACAACAGAGGGGTAAGGTGGGTTACATGGAATTTATTAGGTATAGCTTCGTTTTTAACTTAAACTGGTTGAGAGAGGTACAGTCTTTAACATGGTTGGGAAGGTCATTCCACATTCTGGGCCCCTTGATTTGTAGAGCATTTCTGGTTTGATTTAGTCGTACTCTAGGAATATCAAAACTGTATTTATTTCTGGTGTGGTGCTCATGGGTTCTGTTACAACCTTCTATGAAGCTTTTGAGATCAGGATTGGCATTATAGTTTAGCGTTTTATATATGTATAATACACATGAGAGAATGTGCAGTGACTTAATGTCTAACATATTCAGAGATTTGAGTAGGGGTACCGAGTGATGTCTGGGGCCAGAATTGGATATTGTCCTAATAGCAGCTTTGTGTTGAGTAATTAGAGGACGTAAGTGATTTTGGGTAGTAGAGCCCCAAGCACAAATACCATAGTTGAGATATGGATAGATAAGGGAGTAATAGAGAGTCACCAGGGCAGGGCGTGGTACATAATATCTGATCTTAGAAAGAATGCCCACAGTTTTTGAAACTTTTTTTGATATGTTTAGAATGTGTCCATGGAAATTCAGCTTGTGGTCAATGAGAATGCCAAGGAATTTGCCATCTAATTTGTTACAAATTTGGGTATTGTTTATTTTGAGATTTATTTGATTAGAGGATTTATTGCCAAACAGAATATAGAAAGTTTTGTCAATGTTAAGGGTGAGTTTGTTGGCAGTTAGCCACAGATGGACTTTATTAAGCTCAGTATTTACTGTGGCATTTAGAGCAAGGGGATCAGGACTGGAGTAAATGAAGGTTGTGTCATCAGCAAATAGAATTGGTTTGAGGTGTTGGGAGGCATTTGGAAGGTCATTAATGTAGATGAGAAAGAGGAGAGGGCCAAGTATGCTGCCCTGGGGAACACCATCGTTGATGGGTAGTGTGGGAGAAATTGTATTATTCACAGAAACACATTGGAGCCTGTCAGTAAGGTAGGATTTGAGGTATTGTAGGGAGTGTCCTCTGACACCATATTGATGTAATTTAAGAAGAAGGTTTTGGTGGTTGACAGTATCGAAAGCTTTACGCAGGTCCACAAATAACCCAACAGGGAACTCATTTTGATCAAGAGCTGTATGAATCGAGTTAAGCATACTAATAAGTGCATCGTTAGTGCTTTTTTTGGGCCTGAAGCCATATTGGCAAGGGCTAAGTATATTGAGTTTGGCTAGATATGAGTAAAGCTGCTTATAGATTAGTTTTTCAAAAATTTTTGACAAGTTTGGCAGGATTGATATAGGTCTGTAGTTGTTAACATCTGTGAGATCACCACATTTGTGGACAGGCGTTACTCTCGCTTTTTTTAGAATATCTGGAAAGGTTTGGAGTTCAAGTGACTTGTTGAAGAGCAAAGCAATAGCAGGGGCTAAAGATCTGGAGGCTTTTTTATAGATTAAAGTTGGTATCTCCTCAAGGGCACCAGACTTGGTTTTAAGGGAAAGGATTATCTCATTGACGTCAGTGGAATTAATAGGCTTTAGGTACAGAGACTGTGGATAGTTACCTGTAAGATAGTCCTTAATGTCAGTACTGGTAGATGGAATATCATTAGCAAGGGATGAACCAATGGAAGAGAAGAACCTATTGAACTCAATAGCAGAATCCGAGGCTGAAAGCTGACCATCGTTATTAGACAGGAGTGTTGGTTTGTTAATTATAGACTTCTTTGATCCCAATATTTGTGAAATTGTTCTCCAAGTTTGTTTAATGTTGCTCTTTATTTGGGTAAATTTATCTTCGTAGTATTTAGTTTTGGCTCGTCTAATTATCTTAGATAGCAATAATGAGTAATTCTTTGAGAATTCTTTGGAGACAATTCCTAACCTATACTTCTTCTCAAGGTCATGTTTTTTATTAATAGATTTAAGTATTCCCTTTGTAAGCCAGGGATTGTTACGCCTTTTGGTTGTGACTTGTTTTGTAAGCATAGGACAGTGGGTATTATAAAGGCTAAGAGTTTTTTGAAGAAAAGATTGAACTGCTAGGTTGATGTCCTCTATGTTACCTAACTCGGACTCCCAGTTGACATTATCAGTAGCAGTTATAAAATTGTCTATAGCAGTTTCATTGTGTAGTCTAAAACGTATCTCTCTTGACTCAAGAGGTGGTTTGCTAATGTTAGTTAAGAGAAATGTGGGGTAATGGTCTGTAGTGCTATCGGTGATTATACCTGAAGTAAGCGGAGAGGTTATGTTTGTCCAGATGTGATCTAGAGTCGTGGCAGTGCTATCAGTGATTCTAGTAGGTCTAGTGATTAAGGGTATGAGGAAGCAGGAGTTCATACAGTTGAGGAAGCTAACAGCAGTAGGGTGTTCTGGCTCGCAGAGGTCAATATTAAAGTCCCCTGCAATAATTAGGTGGTTTTTGTTCAGTCTGTTATCAAGTATTAGATTTCTAAGGTTTGAGTTGAATTCGGACACATCAGTGTTAGGAATTCTATAAACTGCACCCACAGACAGGACAGACTCGGCACCCTTGACTCTGAAGCTGGCAAAGATATACTCCCCATAGCAGTCTCTAGTTCTAATTTCTTTTAAGCATGTTAGTTCTTGGTGGTAGTAAAGAGCAGTGCCACCACCTCTCTGAAGTTGACGACAGTTGTGAATTGCTGAGTAGTTAGGCATGTTAAAGAGTTGAGTGGTATCCTCTTTCAACTATGTTTCAGTAAGTATAATAAAAGAGAATTTGTTGTCAATAGCTTCAATCAAGGCACTAACATCATCGAAGTGTTTACCTAGGGATCTAACATTCAAATTGATTACAGAGATATTGTGATTATGAGTTACTACATTGTTTACATCATGTGCTGCAAAATATCTGCAATTTAGATCATTAAAGTGATTATTGTCATAGATAGTGGATAAGAGGTTAAGTTCAGGGTCTATACTTGACTGCATAAAAAAAGCTGAATGCAGGAAAAACAAGGAAAGAAAGGCAGATTACAAGGTAGAAATAAGCTATAAAATAGGGGAAAAAAAAAATGTACACAATACTGTGCAAAACAACCACAAAAGGGGCTTACAGGGGTACAATGGAGGAAGGGAGTATGGCTAGGCTAGGCAACCTAGGTAATAAATGAGATTAAAGAAAAAACATATAAACATGGACTATACAAAACACAAGATATAGATATACAAAACAAAAATATAAACAAGACTAAGCAATACAAAAACATATTGATCAAAAATGAAAAATGAGGTAGATTGCTTACAAGTGCTCTCAGGTACACTGTAAGTAACAATAGATAGATAATATATATCAATATAGATAAGAATGTCACAATACAATAAGATGAGCAGTTACAGGAACAGATGAAAGCAAATCTGCTGTAAAATAGAAAGTAATTATAGCAAAACACAACAATATAATACTATAACAATACAATAAGAGCTTACAAAGTATTGAGTCTGCGAAATTAGAGAATAATTATGGCAAAACACAACAATAAATGCAAGTAAACAAAAGAATTGAAACAATTAGAGGTAGAATTAAGGTCACTAGATAGCCATGGAGGATACACAAGTTTGGTGGAGAGAACAAAAAATCAGTAGAGACTGTCAAGATGAATATATAAAAAAAATTGACAAATGATAATTGTAAAGTAAAATAATCTTAGAGATAATAAATTTTATTAAGCTTAGTTTTAACTTATAATTAGTATGAACTTAATTAAAAGAACAAAAATGAGATCAATAATTGATTTCAATAAATGACATAGATCAATACAAATAAATTTAAAATATAAATGGAATAGGGTAAGATTAGATTTAAGAGTAAAATTTTACAATGAAACTGAGGTAGATGCTTGCATAAGTTCATGGAGACTTGATGGAATATTTAGGAAATTATATGAATAAGAGAACATTAGGTAAATGGTAAAGCAGAGACAGCACCTTAGACAAAGTTAGATTAAGTTAGGTTAGGCTCAGGCACTGAAAGAGTTATTTTAAGTACTGGCATTGGTCGGGTTCAGGTTTTCAGATATACCACAATCACTTAAGAAGGCCAGGAGTTGTTGGTCACATTTTATTTCATATCTTTTTCCTGTACCTCTATATATATACCGAAAATATCTTTTCAGATATATTGGTCTAGAGTAAACCAATAATAGTCTCAAAAGTGAAAACAAAATTATTTGCATATCCCACGGTAATGGACACTGCCTTAACGCTGCAACAGGAATAGTAAGTAAATACAAGGCATAACTGAAAGCTGAACAAAGTAATAAATTAATTTAGGGAACTTAAATAAATGATAACATGGCGTAGCTCACCCAAACCGACAGACCGCTCTACGGCATGCGCCTACCCTGGAGGAGTAGAACAGAACAGTGAGAACGGGAGGGGAATAATATATTCTAATAATAGAATAAGACCGTAATATAATGTACTTGCATATAAGCTGAACAAATAAAAGAAACAGTGGTAATCATGGGAAGATTTGGTAGCTTAAAGCGGGATTAATCAAGGGATAGGATGGTAGGTTAAGCAGTAATGTGCATGGTATGGTTTGGATAGCGTAAAACTGTAATGTTCAAGGGATGGAATGGTTATTAAAACAGTATTAATCAAGGGAGAATGGCTAGCCTAGCAATAATATTCTCAAAAGTGAAAGAAAATTAGTTGAGTATCCCACAGCAATGGACACTGCATTAACGCTGCTAGAGGAATAGTAAGTAAATACAAGGCATAACTAAGCTGAACAATGCAATAATTAATTTAGAAACTTAAATAAAAGATAATAACATAACATAGCCCACCCAAGCGGACAGACCGCCCGACGGCATGCGCCTGCGCTGGAGGACAGGACAGGGAAACAGGAGGGAACGTGTACGTGCAGGAACAACAGGCGGCTACCGAGTGGACGAGACGTCAAGGTACAAACGGGCCGGTCTACCCCGACCAGGCCAAACGGCTGGGGCGAACATAACGTGGGACACCGGGGCCAGCAAACACCTGGGGACGAACAAACCGGGATACACCGGCCAGCCCAAACGACTGGGTACGAACAAGCCGGGATACACCGGCCATCCCAGACGACTGGGTACGAACAGATCGGGCTACACCGGGCTACACCATCACCGGATGAGACTGAACATCCGTGTACGAACAAGCCGGGCTCCACCGGCCAGACAAAACGTCTGTGACGAGCAAGCAGGGCTGCGCCAGCCAGACAAACAGCTGAGACGAACAAGCTGGGCTACACCAGCCAGGCAAACGACTGGGACAAACAAGCTGAGCTACACCGACCGGACAAACAACTGGGACGAACACGCTGGGCTTCAACAGCCAGACAAACGACTGGGAAGAACAAGCTGGGTTACACCAGCCAGGCAAACAACTGGGACGAACAGACTGGCTTCAACAGCCAGACGAACGACTGGGACGAACAAGCAGGCTAAACCAGCCAGACAAACGTCTGGGACGAACGAACTGGGCTACACCCGCCAGACAAACGTCTGGGGCGAACGAGCTGGGCTACACCAGCCAGACAAACGTCTGGGACGAACGAGCTGGGCTACACGAGCCAGACAAACGTCTGGGCGAACGAGCTGGGCTACACCAGCCAGACAAACGTCTGGGCGAACGAGCTGGGCTACACCAGCCAGACAAACGTCTGGGGCGAACGAGCTGGGCTACACCAGCCAGACAAACGTCTGGGACGAACGAGCTGGGCTACACCAGCCAGACAAACGTCTGGGGCGAATCGAGCTGGGCTACACCAGCCAGACAAACGTCTGGGCGAACGAGCTGGGCTACACCAGCCAGACAAACGTCTGGGCAAACGAGCTGGGCTACACCAGCCAGACAAACGTCTGGGGCGAACAAGCTGGCCTACTCCGGCCAGACAACAACTGGGACGAACAAGCTGGGCTACACCAAGCGGCCAAACGTCTAGGGACGAACAGGCTGGGCTACACCAGCCAGACAAACGTCTAGGGACGAATACGCTGGGCAACACCAGCCAGACAAACTTCTAGGACAAACAGGCTGGGCTACACCAGCCAGACAAACTTCTAGGACAAACAGGCTGGGCTACACCAGCCAGACAAACGTCTAGGACGAACAGGCTGGGCTACACCAGCCAGACGAACGTCTAGGTCGAACAGGCTGGGCTACACCAGCCAGACAAACGTCTAGGACGAACAGGCTGGGTTACACCAGCCAGACAAACTACAGGGACAAACAGGCTGTGCTACACCAGCCAGACTAACGTCTAGGAACGAACAGGCTGATCTACCCCAGCCAGGCAAAACGCCTAGATACGGACAAAACGAGCAACACCGGACGGACAAACAACTGGGACGAACAAGCAGGGCATCACCGTCCAGACAAACATCAGAAGAACATGCCGGACGACACCGGCTGACGCAAGTCAGCCAATAACAAGAAAGTGTTGGGCCTACCCACCGGGGCACCGCCGCCACAAGGGCGTCTCCTGCCCGAGGGCGAAAAGGGAGAAGGACAGGAAGGAAGCGAACACAGCCCAAGGCAAGCGCTCCTGGAGCTCCATGCCACGTGGGTGATGCCGTCCTTGGCATGGGCCCCTAGGGTCGGGCCCTAGGGACAAAGACAACTAAAAACCCGGCCAGGAGGCGTTGCCACCAGGGAGACGCCAGGACGCTCGCAGGAAGCCTGGCAGGCCACGCACGGCCAAGTGCATCACGAACCCTGGCCCCTAGGGCCAAGCCAAGAGGGCGCAACAAACCAGGTTCCGGGGAAAACGCCTGGGACGGGGAAGGAAACGAAGGGCATCCTTGGGGCGAGTGCATCACCGAGCTCAAAGCCACGTGGGCGCCGCCTACCGGGCTTGGGCCCCAGGGCTCAGAACCCCAGAAACCGCCGCGTGGCGTCGCCACAGAGGGCGATGCCAGACCACAGAAGGAGCCTGGCCGCGCACGCACGGCCAGGCGCGGGCGAAACATGGCCCCTAGGGCAAGCCTAGGGGCACAGCAAACCGGGGAGGGCACACCTGGGACGAATGGTCCACCGAGCACGCAATAGGGCCGGGCCCCAGGGCACAGGACCACCGAAACCAGGCCACATGAAGTCGCCGCAGATAACCAGCGCACCAGTCCCGACCTGGAGGAACGCCAGCAACCCCAGGGAGGCAAGCAGGCGGAAGGCCCTAGGGAACTAGCTAAGCGGAACGAACGGGCCGCGAGGGACGGCGCAAACACACGCCAGCACTGGGGGTAGTCCTGACTAACTTGTACAGGAAACTCTCTTACCTTAGGGTTTGCTGGGTAGGGCAGGGGGCCCCTGCGGTACCGGCCTGGGATGTGGAAGGCCCCAAAGGATCGGAGAATATCAGTTGTGGGACCATAGTAGCGAGGATGGAGTCCGATTGCTTGAGAAATCCCGTGTACACAGTAAACAAAACGTAGAAGTGGTAAGGCCAACCAAACCAAACCATAACCAAATAAAACTCTACAAGGATGGGGATATACCGTCAACTGATTTAGAAATGGCAAATGAATTTAATAGTTTCTTTTCATCGGTTGGTGCTAATCTTGCCAGTAAAATCCCACAGACTCAGACACATATTAACACATATCTCTCAGGCAGCTATCCAAACTCTCTTCTCCTTTCACCAATCAGCCCGGCAGATGTTGTGTCCATCATACACTCTCTAAAAACCAAGGCAGGGAACACCAGTGAAATTCCATCCATTGTGTACAAGAGAGCCTCCCATGCCCTTGCCCCACCCATAGCACTACTGTTCAACAAATCTATAGAGTGTCACACCTTCCCTGATATCCTCAAAAAAGCAAGAGTAACGCCAGTCCATAAAGGAGGCAATCCGGCGGACATAAACAATTATAGACCAATATCAAATCTACCCATTCTATCAAAAATATTTGAAAAAATTATTTGCAAACAGCTCTATTCCTACCTCGTAAAATTCGACATACTCAGCCCCTGCCAGTTTGGCTTCCGGTCCCAAAAGAGTACCAATGATGCAATCATTAGTCTCCTTGACATTATCTACTCAGCCCTTGACAAAAATGAGTTTCCGATTGGACTCTTCATTGACCTAAGAAAAGCCTTTGATACTGTTAATCACAACTACCTCTTACTTAAACTCCAGCATTATGGAATCCGAGGCCTTGCCCTTGACTACATCCGATCCTATCTTAGTGACAGACACCAATATGTAACCATCAATGATACAACTTCTTCCACTCTACCAATTACCGTTGGAGTGCCACAGGGCAGCATCTTAGGACCTCTTCTATTTCTTATATATATAAACGATCTGCCTAATGTCTCTAATATTCTCAAACCTATATTGTTTGCTGACGATACTACCCTTATCTACTCAAACCTCAACCCACATACACTAAATAATGTTGTGAATAATGAATTAAAAAAAGTCCACTTATGGATGTCAACGAACAAACTAACATTAAACATCGAAAAGACTTACTACATCTTATTTGGAAGCAAATCATCAAATGCAATTCAGCTACAGATAGACAACATTAACATCAGTAATAAAAATGATGGCAAGTTTCTTGGCCTATTCCTAGACAAGAGACTCAACTTCAGCACCCACATTCAACACATAACTAAGAAAGTCTCTAAGACAGTTGGTATACTCTCCAAAATCAGATATTATGTTCCTAACTCTGCTCTCCTCTCACTATATTATGCACTAATCTACCCCTATCTTAATTATGGTATCTGTGCATGGGGGTCTACCACTGCAAACCACCTTAAGCCCATCATCACACAGCAAAAATCTGCTATCAGAATAATATTTATTTTATTTATTTATTTATTTATTTATTTATTTATGCATATACAAGAATGTACATAAGGAATGTGAGGATACAAATATGGTAATTACAGTCTTGTAAAGCCACTAGCACGCGCAGCGTTTCGGGCAGGTCCTTAATCTAAGAAAATTTTAAGGAGGTAAATACTTGCAAAATTATAGACAAAAAATGATAACAGATTACATGAAATGAAAAAAAGATGAGAGAAAATTGTAGGTACAGTATATTAAAGCACATAGGTAGCTAAGATTGATTGCAATGACAGCTTGAATGGTAGTTGACAAAAAAATTGGTAGGCATAATACAGCAGAAACAATATAAGATTGGTTGCAATGACAGCTTGAATGGTAATTGACAAAAATTGGTAGTCACAATACAGCATATGGCTAGCACATAAAAGAAGACAGCAATGAACACAATGATAAGGTTGTTTGAAATTACATAAAAATTAGGAGATTGGGTAACACTAGGTACAGAGCAAATTTAAAGCTCAGTGTAGGAAACTAAGAAGATGAAGTTAGGTACTTTTTGGTTTTGCTTTTAAATAAGGCAAAAGTTTTAACTAACTCTGCTTTCAGACAACACTCAGCTCCCTTGTTTAAATCTCTAAACTTGCTAAATATTAACTCCCTCCACACATTCTCTTGTGTCAACTACATTTACAAAACCCTGTTCTTAAATGCAAACCATGCTCTTAAACTCTCCCTGGACAGATGTAATAGGACCCATTATCACCACACCAGAAATAAATATCTCTTTGATATCCCCAGGGTCAAACTTAATCTGTGTAAACACTCTATGCAAATTAAGGGACCTAGTCTATGGAACTCACTCCCTAGTGAATTGAAAAACTGTAAAACTTTTGCCTTATTTAAAAGCAAAACCAAAAAGTACCTAACTTCATCTATTTAGTTTCCTACACTGAGCTTTAAATTTGCTCTGTACCTAGTGGTACCCAATCTCCTAATTTTTATGTAATATCAAACAACCTTATCATTGTGTTCATTGCTGTCTTCTTTTATGTGCTAGCCATATGCTGTATTGTGACTACCAATTTTTATCAACTACCATTCAAGCTGTCATTGCAATCAATCTTATATTGTTTCTGCTGTATTGTGCCTACCAATTTGTTGTCAACTACCATTTTAAGCTGTCATTGCAATCAATCATAGCTACCTATGTGCTTTAATATACTGTACCTATAATTTTCTCTCATCTTTTTTTTTTTTTTTTCATTCCATGTAATCTGTTATCATTTTTTTGTCTATAAATTTTGCAAGTATTTACCTCCTTAAAATTTTCTTAGATTAAGGACCTGCCCGAAACGCTGCGCGTGCTAGTGGCTTTACAAGACTGTAATTACCATAATTGTATCCTCACATTCCTTATGTACATTCTTGTATATGCATAAATAAATAAATAAATAAATAAATAAGGGTACTGGCCCACGTGTCGATGAGGCGTGGTGCTGAGCGTGGAGCCGCTTCGTGAATCTTGGACCTGGTCGGGAGAGGGAGTGAGAGCGGGACCTGACTTCCCGCGCCTTTTATGCCACCCAGGCTGGCCGCACCACGCCTGCGGGACGCGATGCGCAATTGTCTCTTCCTTCCCCCGTCAGAAACTCCACTGCCTTTCGTCAAAAGGCAGTGGGCCATTTCAGGGAAAACTTGCAAGTACAATTCGTATACAAGAGGGGCAACAAGAGCCAGAGGATGTCTACTAAGAAAATATATAAGTCTTTATCCTCACACTCTTGATATATGGTCTTCTCTGGTCTCTTTATTTTCTCTCCTCACAAATGTCCCTTTTTTTTATTTCTTTTACGTTTCTCTCCTGTTTTTCTTGTCTTTTAATCTCTCCTTTCCTCCTCTCTTCTAACACCTCTCGTTTCCTGTCTCTTCTAGCTTCTCTCTTCCTTTACTTTTTATATTTGTGGTATTCATTTATGTCATTTTTATCTTGTATATTTTTCTTGTATCTTTTTCTTATCTTGTGTTTCTCTTCCCCTTCTCTTCAATGATTTCTCATTTCTCTCCTCTCTCTGTTGTTTCTGTTCTGTCTTCTCTCTCCTTGCCTTAATTTTGTTCTGTCTCCTCTTTTGTTGTGTGTGTGTCTTTCTGTCTCTGTCTGTCTGTCTCTCTCTCTCTCTCTCTCTCTCTCTCTCTCTCTCTCTGGCTCTCTTGCTCTCTCTCTGGCTCTCTCTCTGGCTCTCTCTCTCTCTCTCTCTCTCTCTCTCTCTCTCTCTCTCTCTCTCTCTCTCTCTCTCTCTCTCTCTCTCTCTCTCTCTCTCTCTCTCTCTGGCTCTCTCTCTCTCTCTTCCTGGCTCTCTCTCTCTCTGGCTCTGGCTCTCTCTCTCTCTGGCTCTGGCTCTCTCTCTCTCTCTCTCTCTGGCTCTGGCTCTCTCTCTCTCTCTCTCTCTGGCTCTCTCTTTCTCTCTGGCTCTCCCTCTCTCTCTCTGGCTCTGGCTCTCTCTCTCTCTCTCTGGCTCTGGCTCTCTTTCTCTCTCTCTCTCTGGCTCTGGCTCTCTCTCTCTCTCTCTCTCTGGCTCTCTCTTTCTCTCTGGCTCTCCCTCTCTCTCTCTGGCTCTGGCTCTCTCTCTCTCTCTCTGGCTCTGGCTCTGGCTCTCTCTCTCTCTCTCTCTCTCTCTCTCTCTCTCTCTCTCTCTCTCTCTCTCTCTCTCTCTCTCTCTGGCTCTCTCGCTCTCTCTGGCTCTCGCTCTCTCTGGCTCTCTCTCTCTGGCTCTCTCTCTCTCTGGCTCTCTCTCTCTCTCTCTCTGGCTCTCTCTCTCTCTCTCTCTCTGGCTCTCTCTCTCTCTCTCTCTGGCTCTCTCTGTCTCTCTCTGTCTCTCTCTCTCTCTCTCTGGCTCTCTCTCTCTCTCTGGCTCTCTCTCTCTCTCTCTCTGGCTCTCTCTCTCTCTCTCTCTGGCTCTCTCTCTCTCTCTCTCTCTCTCTGGCTCTGGCTCTCTCTCTCTCTGGCTCTGGCTCTCTCTCTCTCTCTCTCTCTCTCTAGCTCTCTCTCTCTCTCTCTCTGGCTCTCTCTTTCTCTCTTGCTCTCTCTCTCTTGCTCTCTCTCTCTCTCTCTGGCTCTGTCTCTGTCTCTGTCTCTCTCTCTCTCTCTCTCTCTCTCTCTCTCTCTGGCTCTCTCTCTCTCTCTGGCTCTCTCTCTCTCTCTGGCTCTCTCGCTCTCTCTGGCTTTCTCGCTCTCTCTGGCTCTCTCTCTCTCTCTCTCTCTGGCTCTCTCTCTGGCTCTGACTCTCTCTCTGGCTCTGACTCTCTCTCTCTCTGGCTCTGTGGCACTCTCTCTCTGGCTCTGGGTCTCTCTCTCTGGCTCTCATATTTCATTTGATTTAAAAATGTCTGAGATTTTTACTTAATCTAAGTTATATTGCATGGTGCTAATATGAATATTATACATGACTGTTTTTTCTTTTCTTTCTTTCTCTCTTTCTCCCTTTCTTTCTTTCTCTTTCTTTCCTTCTTTCTCTTTCTTTCCTTCTCTCTCTTTTTCTTTCTCTTTCTACATGAATATTATACTTGACTGTGTTTACATTCACTTGTAGATTTTTATTTTTAGTTAATTAGTCCTAAACTTTTGATTAATAGATTTTTATTATTAGTCATAGAAAAACTATAGTGTTATATGTATACTCGGAAAATTTTACTTGTTTTAGTTTTAAGTAACAATAACTGCTTGTAACGTCAGACTGATCTCAGCATGACATGAATCACAGGCTGCTTGATCATAAAATCTATTGTGTTCACATATTCCATACATAGATTTTTATAGATTTTTAAATTTTTACTTTTATATTCTGTTATAGATATAGTCTATATATTTCGAGCTATTACATATATTTTGTTGTATTACTCATTCTTAATTAAAAAAATATAAT
Organism: Procambarus clarkii; assembly: GCF_040958095.1. NCBI lineage: Eukaryota > Metazoa > Arthropoda > Malacostraca > Decapoda > Cambaridae > Procambarus > Procambarus clarkii. The sequence goes on along the minus strand of NC_091184.1, from coordinate 24,887,504 downwards.
ATTTTAATTCTCTTTTTGTACCCTATTTATTTGTAATTTACACATACATATATAGGATGTCCATTTCTTTCTCAGATATGTCTTCTTTCTTTCTCTCCCTTTCTATTTCAGATATGAATTAAAAAATTATTATACCCTAATTTATCCTAAACGTTTTAATGTAGGTAATTAAAAGATTATAAAAAAGTTTTTAGAAATGTTAATTATTTACGTTCTAAGGTCGTATATAAAAGTTCTCAAAAAACCTTTTCTAAACGTAATTATAAACGTGCTGAAAACAATGAAATGTCGTTTTTAGGATGTTTTAAAAACATGAAAATGTTTGCTGGGATTGCTGTGGGATACTCAACTAATTTTCTTTCACTTTTGAGAATATTATTGCTAGGCTAGCCATTCTCCCTTGATTAGTACTGTTTTAATAACCATTCCATCCCTTGAACATTACAGTTTTACGCTATCCAAACCATACCGTGCACGTTACTGTTTAACCTACCATCCTATCCCTTGATTAATCCCGCTTTAAGCTACCAAATCTTCCTATGATTACCACTGTTTCTTTTATTTGTTCAGCTTATATGCAAGTACATTATATTACGGTCTTATTCTATTATTAGAATATAATATTCCCCTCCCGTTCTCACTGTTCTGTTCTACTCCTCCAGGGTAGGCGCATGCCGTAGAGCGGTCTGTCGGTTTGGGTGAGCTACGCCATGTTATCATTTATTTAAGTTCCCTAAATTAATTTATTACTCTGTTCAGCTTTCAGTTATGCCTTGTATTTACTTACTATTCCTGTTGCAGCGTTAAGGCAGTGTCCATTACCGTGGGATATGCAAATAATTTTGTTTTCACTTTTGAGACTATTATTGTTTTACTCTAGACCATCTATTCCATGAATAAGTACTGTTTAATTAACCAATCTATCCCATGAACATTACAGTTTTAATCTATCCAAACTATTCCATGCATATATTACTGTTCAACCTAACCATCCTATACCTTGTATAGTCCTGCTTTAATCTACCCAAATTATCCATGATTATCACTGTTTACTCTTTTATTTGTTCAGCTTAAATACAAGTATATTATATCTTTTATTTGTTCAGCTTAAATACAAGTATATTATAATACGGTCTTAAGCTATTTACTTGTTCAGTTTCAGTTTGTCTTGTATTTACTCCGCTATTTATTCTCTGTTTTCTAGCACTGCTTAAGCCTCCTGCCTTTCTTACTGTTTTGGCCTCGCTATGTTATTTATATTATTTAAGTTTCTAAGATTAATTTGTTACATAGTCCAGCTTCAGTTATGCCCGGTATTTACTTAATAACACTGTTGCAGTGTTAAAGCAGTGTACATTTCTAGTGGGATACTCAAATAATTTTGCTTTTCACTTTTGAGATTATTATTGTTTGAATTCTTCCAAACTATACCACGAATAATACTGTCTTAATATAAACAAACTATACAATGAATAATACGGTCTTATTATAACCAAACTATACCATGAATAATACTGTTCAATCTATACATGAATATTACTCTCTTAATCTATTTTAACTGCTCAGATTTTATTACATTGGCTTTTATTACGATAGCATTGGCTATGTCCGGTATTCTCAATCACTATGGACACTTAACTTTACCTTGCTTTTGTCTACTTGTGTATGTGACGGTTGCTGGTGCGGCAGCTGGGTCTCCCTGCCTGTTTTTTTTTTCCCCCGTTAGACCTGCCGATGCTTACTTTTTTCATTTTCCGCAGTGGCGAGAAGCCGGATCACGCAGCAACTGCAACACGGAAGAGGGCTCGGGCGACGTCGTGCGAGGACAACAGCACGGTGGTGTGAGGACGCAGCCGGCCTGGGCCAGGACGAAACCCGCCCGCTTCGCCTCCCCCTCCTTGGGGGCCTCCTCGGGCGGCTCTGATGTGGACGGCGACCACACTTCCCAGAGGCCCCTGCCGGCAAAGCGGCGGGTGGCACAGCGTCGCAGCCTCCACCTTTTTCGGCCGACGATTGGACGACGCTACAGGCGCAGGCTCGGGGGCCCTCTCATGTCACAAGCCTTCTGGGCATGGGAACCACCGAGGCCGACCCTGCCGCGGCTGCTACAGCCGCCCTGCCCCCCACCTTCACCGATCATCGCCCACGGGCCAGGGCCAGGGGGCATAAGTAGAGGCGACGTGCGAGCTCCTCCAGTCTGTCCTCCTTCCTTCCTAGTTTGGTAGCGTAGTTGCTCTGCCACCCTGAGGTTTCCCTCGCGGCCAGCGGGCACTCGCCCTTCGGGGGGGGGGGGGGGTCCTGCCTGCTGGCCTGCGGGGTGGGGGTGCAGCGCCCGTCCCAAGTGTTCCGCTGTCCGCAGCTACTACTTTGACTTTACAGCCATTCTACTATAGTAAGCCCTACCTTGTCAGGTAATTCCTTCCTTGGCGGCTCGGCCTCTGGCCTGGGGTTAATTTCTTCTCCAAATACATATCAGGCTTCCCCAGTCACTATGTATTTTCTGCCGCCTGATTATTCTCCAGCTAGGGTTTCCCTTATGTTATGTTGTTCACTTTGGTGTCCTATTATACTTAGAATTAGATTTGTTACATTCGCCTCACTGCTAATTCTAGACATTAGGACATTAGGTTTCTGCAGAGTTTGTTACTAGGCTATAAGATTACGTTTTTACTACGGGTGTACAATTTAAGATGCTTCGTGTACTTTGAGTTAGCCACGGCTATGTTATACATTTGTTAAGTCCTATTTAAAAGCCTGTTTTACTTCTGCAGAATTATTTATCATGTCAATAAAAATTACGCCCCCATGACTTGATGTCTTCCTTCCCCTGATCAGAAAATAAATTTCTGGTAAATTTAGAGTGATAAATTTCTAGAGTAATATAAATTTAAATTTCATATTAACTTGACTGACAGCTATATATGCCAATCGGCCTTCAATATACTCTTCGGTGAAATATTTATAATCAGGAGTAGAACTCATAAATAGGCCTAAACAAAAAATAAAAAATGGACATCAGTTTGCATATGAATCTGATGAGAAAATTCCTTGATTAATATACATTTCCTTACCAATCAAATGGTGTCACCTTAAGTACATCTCAGATTGTCTTCTTCACCAACTCCTATGCTAAATAATATTACAACAAAAATGTCCATAACTTAGCTACAGAGTATATTACATTTTAAATAAATTTCCACAGGAAGCAAAAAAAGGAAGCACATTATTTACATAACTATATGAAGAAAAACATTTAAAGCTTTGTTTTACCTTTGCTAAATTAAAGAGATATTTCTATATTTATAAGCAATTTTGAGTTTTCCTAGTGACAGCTTCTCCAGTTCTTGCTTGGTCATCTAACTTTCATAAAAAAAAATATAATAAAATTTCTTCAGATCTTTACCTTTCATTGTGTTTCTCAAACAAAATATAATTACCCCTGAAGAACATCCAACTGACATTGTGATAGCACACTGTTAGATTAAAAGTACAGTATGTTAATATACCATTATATGCGTCATTATCCTTCAACATTCTCTTAATTATCTTTCACACTCAAAGTGTTTAGCCTATTATCTGCATGTATCATCTTGTGCCTCTTCATATTGCCAAGACGACTGAATCTCTTCCCACACTCTGGACATTCGTGAGGTTTGTCACCTGAATGCACTAACATGTGCCTTATTATGGTTCCACGTAATCTAAATTTTTTGCCACACTCAGCACATTGAAGAGATCTCTCATCCACATGCACCATCTTGTGCCTCTTCATATGTCCACACTGACTGAATCTCCTCCCACACTCTGGACACTCATGAAGTTTGTCACCTGAATGCACTAACATGTGAGACTTCATATGTCCACGCCGATTGAATCTCTTCCCACACACTGGACACTCATGTGGTTTGTCACCTGAATGCACTAACATGTGAGACTTCATATCTCCAAGACGACTAAATCTCTTTCCACACACTGAACACTCATGAGGTTTGTCTCCTGAATGCACTAACATGTGAGACTTCATATCTCCAAGACGAATAAATCTCTTCCCACACTCTGGACACTCATGAGGTTTAACACCTGAATGCACTAACATGTGCCTTATTATAGCTCCACGTTCTCTAAATTTTTTGCCACACTCGGCACATTGAAAAGGTCTCTGATCCACATGCACTAACATGTGAGACTTCATATCTCCAAGACGACTAAATCTCTTTCCACACCCTGGACACTCATGAAGTTTCTCTCCTGAATGCACAAGCATGTGAGTCTTCATATCTCCAAGACGAATAAATCTCTTTCCACACTCTGGACACTCATGAGGTTTCTCTCCTGAATGCACTAACATGTGAGTCTTCATATTTCCAAGCTGACTGAATTTCTTCCCACACTCTGGACACTCATGAGGTTTCTCTCCTGAATGCACTAACATGTGAGTCTTCACATGTGAAGCACCGGTGAATACCTTCGGACACTGTGGACACTGGTGAGTCTTCATCTTCTTTATGACAGGTGCAGTTTGTGTGAAGGTTTTCTCCCCCGGATGTTGGGAGAAGCGTCAAGGCTTGAGTGTTGTTTCTTAGAGTTAGACTTGATGTGAGCACTTGGCGGTCAATGGTGGTGCTTCTTCTTTATGATAAGTGCAGTTTGTGTCAAGGTTTTCCCTTAATGCTCGTGCTGGACATCACCGGCCTGCTAAAATGGCGGCGGTTGTTTACTCTCTCATTGCCTGAGCGTTCCAATGTTTTGGTCTGGTTCCACATATCATTTTTCCAACCTCTTAATTTTGTTTATATCTAGTCATTTAAAATTAACACTTGTATTTATTCTCATGTTTTTTAATCAAAGAATGTACTTGGAATTGTTTCTTTAAACATAATGTCACACGATTATACTTTTTGAAGGAAACAGCTCTCCCATAGTGGATGTGTTCAGGGGCCGCATTCAGGAAGGTACTTACGAAGGTTTTTCCTCTTAGCTAAGAACGAATTCCTTCTTAGCGCCTTCGTGGCGGCTAGGTCCGTATTCAAAGAGCTACCCTAAGTGGAAAAACCTTCGTAAGTTCATTCCGGGAATTAAGTGTGGTTTCGACCACTCGTAGCTTTACGTAAACTGGATATAAGTCATTTTTTCTCTACTACATAACACTGGGATCGATTTATGATATTGGAACATGACCAAAATATTATAGCTGGTGAATCTAGTGAAGAGGAGTCCTTCGTGTTAGTTATATATGCATTCTCTGCTTGAAACTTGAAGTAAATATGTGTTTGATGATAGTAGAATTAGTTTTATAATAGCAAGATATTATACCAGTAGTTATTAAGTAAATAAACACTGGTGAACATGAAATATGAGAGACGGTGATGAGCCCTGCCTGATGGGATCATTTACTATCACCAAATGCCCCTGTTCACCTAGTAGTAAGGGTGTACCTTAGGTATACATACCCATTTCTAATTTATTTAGTTTGGTTTTATTTTGAAATTAAATCTGGGTGAAACATAAAATAAAAATATGCTGCACAAATGATATTAGGTAAGGAGAAGGGTAAAAATGTCACAAACTTTATTCATTGAATACTTAAAGCTATAATTATGACTATATACTGTAGATTATTAAAAAAGAGAGAGGGAAGTAGGGGTCCAAAACCTCTTCCTGTTATACAATTTGGGTGTGGAACAAGTAATTATCAAAAGAAGGCACCATGCCGGGAAGGCTATGTAGCAGTAAGGCAGTGAGGTGAGGCAGCTACTTATTTGAGAAATGCTTATTTTATTTACCTTATAAGCTGAGGCAACTTATTTTATTTGAGGAATACTCAGCTGATTCCTCTACATTTAGCATGGAACAAATTTGTGTCCAAGACCTCTTCCTGTTACTCAATTTGGCTGTGTGTAACCAAACTTGAAGTGCTCTACAAATCAAGGGACCCAGAATGTGGAATGACCTCCCGAATCATGTCAAAGGCTGTACCTCTCTCAACCAGTTTAAGAGTTAAACCAAGTACTGCCTAATTAACTCCATGTAACCTAACTTACCTCCTAAATGTCAACCCATGTCTTGCTATTTTTTAAACAATGCTGTTCACCAACATGTGCAATTGCTGAGTTATGCTATGCTAACCCCCCTTTTTGTATTTTTTATTCCTTCTTTCAACACAATTTATACCTAATCCCGATTACTAAGTTTTAGTCTGTGTTTTTTCCCCCACACCTTGCCCGAAATGCTATGAGTATTAGTGGCTTTAGGTATTGTATGTACTAGCTCTGTCTATAAATCCAACATTATGTTTGTAAATCAACTGTATGTACTTTTCCTGAATAAAATGTATTTATTATTTATTTTTTAATCAGTAAGTATTAAAAGAAGGCACCAAGCTGGGAAGGCTATGTAGCACCATTGTGTGTAACAATAAACCAAATTTTTTTTAACAAATAATGCACCTGTATGGTAAAACAAATCCTGTCAGCTGTAAAAATATTGATGCAGTTATTTAAATGAAAAATATAATGAAAGAAATATTACTGGTTTATTTTTATCCTATCTTTTTGTACTGTACAGTATATCCAAGGAAGTGAAAAATTGAGACATAATGCACAATTTAATGAATGATTAGCATGGATTAGCAGTTCAAAAGAAATATGACTTGTATTACATATCAACATGAGATCTTAATGATCCATGGTCAACATGATTTAATAAGGATAATACAGTACTGTATTTGTAATAATACAAACTATAATTTAAAATCTTTATTACTGATTTTTTTTATTAAGAAGATTAGGTATACACAGCAATGTGCTGCTACCCTATTCTATATGGAATATTACACAGTGTAGATAAAAAACTAGCTATAAGTTTATCTAATACTCCCATCTCACAGGATGGTTAGACATACTGTACATGGAATCAATTTAGAAAATACCAGCTTCAATACAAAAAACAAATCAACTCTGACTAAACAACTCTAAGCAATTTTCACAAGAGGTAAGCACTGAATCATGGAAACATTATATTATAATTACTCTTACCAGTTTCTACAAAACTCCTCTCAAACAATGTATTTTTAAACATGTTTAGGTATACATAGCAATGTGCTGCTTCCCTATTCTGTATAAAGGACCACACAGTGTAGATCAAAAACCAGCTACAAGCTCACCCAACATCCTCACCTCACAGGATGGCCAGTCATACATGGAATTAGGAGAGAACAAAATACTTAATGCTGATCTATTAGCCTCCACTGGCAAAATCTGGGTGCAGCACAAGAATATCTTCCAATATTCCTGAGTGTATGAAGTAATTACAGAGCTCAAAATACCTCATACGATTTGGTATGAAGTCACTGATAACAGGACAATCACAGATATAGTGTTGGAGAGTATGTTCTCTCAAATAGGACTGAAAACAGATGTTTTTTTTTCCACCAAGAGGGCTATAAACCCATGGAACCGCCTACCCGCTGAAGCCGTAAATGCCAAATTCCAGCTAAAAAATATCATTAAGACAATTGGCGGGCCCTTTAACAAGCCGCCGGCTTTCTGTCCTCTTCGAGGCCACTAGATAGTTAGTGGCCCTTGGGTAAATTCAGTAAATATATACAATAATTGTCAGCGCATCTTCCGAGCAACAAGGACAGCTACACAGTATCTCTTAGAATTACGTAGGTAAACAACAAATGTAACATATTTGTTTACTACAATGTCGATGCTGGCTGTAGAAGTTGAAAAAACATTGTTTTACTTCGAAATATACTAATTTTATAAGAAAATTAGACGTAAATAGGAGGCAGTAGAGCTCCTATAAGCCAGCGCTAAATCTTCAATATGAAGAATGTTGCTGCTCTCTGATTGGCCAAACGAAACACAGTAGTGACCTCTATCGGCACGCAGGTGAACCAACAATTTTCTTCCTAAGTATACCTTATTGAATCGCACCTAAGCATCTTCTTAGGGCGCACTTAGGAACCTTCGTAGCAAACCCACTTACGAAGAAATACACAGAGCTTCCTGAATCTAGGTCCTGAACCTTAATGGAATCTGACCCATGTATCAATCGGGTCAACCCTTGTGTGGCGTTTCCAAAATGGTTGCCCATGTTGGAAACAGGATCTACAGTATATCACAAAACTTTTAAAGGACAATATTTAAAGTAAAACCGAAGATATTTGTTGTTGTATATAAGTTGCATATTTAATAGCTCGTAGAGCTGGAAACCCGCAATATTCATTTCAGATCAATGGTTATTTCATGCAGATTCCTTAATAAACTTAAGAGTTTTATGTCTCAAGAAAGATAGAAATATAAGCTTCATTTTAAATACTTTACCATGGGGATATTTGAATAAAAAGCGAAGATACTTGTATTTTTATAATCGCCGAGCTCCAACCCTGCACAGACTGATCGACAGAGCAACTCTCTCTCAGAACTATGCTTATTTCACATAAATTCGTTAATAAACGCAAATTTAATTATTTATTTATTTATTTATTTATTTATTTATTTATTTATTTATATATATACAAGAAGGTACATTGGGTTTGTGAGAATACATTGGATAGTACAGTATTTACATTCTTGTAAAGCCACTAGTACGCACAGCGTTTCGGGCAGGTCCTTAATCTAGCAGATAATTTTAAGTAGGTAATTTCAATCAGAATTGATAAATGATAAAGATACATTACAAGAGAAAAATGAGATGAGAGAGATAAGTAGGTATATTAAAGCACATTGTTATATTAAAGCTCTGATTAATTACATTGACAGCTTGATTAGTAATTTAAACAAGGTTAATAGACACCAAACAGCAGATTGACAGCACATATAAGACAGCAATGATCACAATGGTAAAGATGTTCAGATTGGGTACATAAAGATTGGGAGACTGGGTAGCAAAAGATACAGATAAACAAGATTTATAAACACCATACAACAGATTGGCAGCACAGATAAGAAAACAGCAATGATCACAATGGTAGAGATGTTCAAATTGGGAACATAAAGGTTGGGAGATTGGGTAGCAATTGATACAGTGCAATTTTAAGGCAAAAAGTGAAAAACTATGAAGATGAAATTAGGTACTTTTTAGTATTGATTTTGAATGGTGTAAAAGTTGGACAGCTTTTCAATTCAGTAGGGAGTGAGTTCCAAAAACTGGGTCCCTTTATTTGCATAGAGTGTTTACACAGATTAAGTTTAACTCTGGGGATATCAAAGAGATATTTATTTCTGGTGTGGTGATAATGGGTCCTATTACATCTGTCCAAGAAGATTTTCAGACAAGGATTTGCATTTAAGAACAGGGTTTTGTAAATGTAGTTGACACAAGAGAATTTGTGGAGTGAGATTATGTTTAGCATGTTTAGGGAGTTAAACAAGGAGGCTGTGTGTTGTCTGAAAGCAGAATTTGATATTATTCTGATAGCAGATTTTTGTTGGATGGTGATGGACTTGAGGTGGTTTGCAGTGGTTGAACCCCATGCACAGATACCATAGTTGAGATAGGGATAGATTAGTGCATAATATAGAGAGATGAGAGCAGAGTTAGGAACATAATATCTGATTTTGGAGAGTATACCAACTGTTTTAGAGACTTTCTTAGTTATGTGTTGTATGTGGGTACTGAAGTTGAGTCTCTTGTCTAGGAATATGCCAAATGTTTTATGTCTTAAGAAAGATAGAAATATAAGCTTCATTTTAAATACGTTACCATAGACATATATAAAACTCAAGTGAAGATACATATGTTTTTATAGTGGCATTCAGTAGTTTATCATCATAAGAGTGCTGGGGCCAGATTCACGAAGGTACTTACGAATGTTTTTCTTCTTAACGCCTTCGTGGCGGCTACGTCGGTATTCAGGTAGCTACACTAAGAAGAAAACCTTCGTAAGTTTGCTCCGTCATCTAAGTGTACTGTCGACCACTCATAGCTTTACGTAAACTGGATATAAGTCAATTTTTCTCTACTACATAACACTGGGATCGATTTCAATTAATTACACCTTTCGCCCGGAGAAGACTCAGCATTGAGTCCTCAGTGCGGCAACAGTAGAGGCGTTTTCGGGAAGACTTTGTTCCGGTTTTGGATATTATATGCATATACACCTGTAGGGAATTTCATTGCGAATACATTGATACCGAAATGAAAGACCTAGGACCAGAATTGAGGTAACAAAGTTGAAAACAGAATACCCATTTTATTGCTCTTCATTAGCGCTCACGGGGTTAACGCTCTGTCACATTCTCTGTTTGCTGTGGGTGGTACGCCGGACATTTGGACTTTATATATGCTTATACTCCGGTAGAGAATTCTATTGCGAACTCATTGATACCAAAAGGAAAGACCTAGGACGAGAAGTGAGATGTCCAAAGTGAAGAGTGAGCTCTTGCCCGCTCCCGGGTAAGAAACTCTCACTTTCTCGCCGGGCTTTTGGGATTTATATTGATTTAGTCCTGTAGAGAATTCTATTGCGAACACATTGATACCAAATTGAAAAACCTAGGACGAGAACTGAGATGACAAAGTTGAAAAAAGTATACACTTTTCAGAATTACCGCGCCCTCTAATGTAATGAGAGGCACTTTGGGTGGCGCAGAGCTCTCTTTCTGGTAACCGCGGCCCTGTTTTCATCACGTCAAGGGGTGGAGATCGCTGCTGCGTTTTACATTATATGCATATACTTCTGTTGGGAATTCTATTGCGAACACATTGATACCAAAATGAAAGAACTAGCACGAGAACTGAGTTGACAAAACTGAAAAGAGTGTAAACATTTTATCCCTCTTGTGCGCGCCCGGGTATCTTTCTCTCACTTCCTCTGTAGTTGCGGATAGTAAGCCGGGCTTTTGGAGTATATATGCATTTAGTCTTGTATAGAATTCTATTGCGAACACATTGATACCAAATTGAAAATCTTAGGACGAGAATTGAGCTGACAAAGTTGAAAAAAGTATACACTTTTCAGAATTTACCGCGCTCTCCAGCGCGCTCCTGTGAAAGGCAAGCCCACCTGGGATAGTGGGGAGGTCGTGCGCCCTGTGCGAGAAATTTTGGAACATAAACAAAAGCTGGTGAATCTCGTGAAGAGGAGTCCTTCGTGTTAGTTATATTTATTTATTTATTTATTTATTTATTTATTTATGCGTAAACAAGAAGGTACATTGGGATTGTGAGGATACATAATATGGTAATTACAATCTTGTAAAGCCACTAGTACGCGCAGCGTTTCGGGCAGGTCCTTAATCTAAGAAAATTTTAAGTAGGTAAATACTTGCAAAATTTATAAAAAATAATACCAGTTACAAGGGAAGAAAAAAAATAAAGATGAGAGAAAATTGAAGGTATATTAAAGCACATAGGTAGCTCAGATTGATTGCAATGACAGCGTGAATGGTAGTTGACAAAAATTGGTAGGCATAATACAGCATATGGCTAGCACATAAAAGAATACAACAATGAACACAATGATAAGGTTGTTTGGGTTAAATACATAAAAATTAGGAGATTGGGTAACACTAGGTACAGAGCAAATTTAAAGCTCAGTGTAGGAAACTAAGAAGATGAAATTAGGTCCTGCTATTGCAGTGCTCTTCAACAAGTCACTTGAACTCCAAACCTTTCCAGATATTCTAAAAAATGCGAGAGTAACCCCTGTCCACAAATGTGGTGATCTCACAGATGTTAACAACTACAGACCTATATCAATCCTGCCTAACTTGTCAAAAATATTTGAAAAACTAATCTACAAGCAGCTTTACTCTTATCTAGCCAAACACAATATACTTAGCTCTTGTCAATATGGCTTCAGACCCAAAAAAAGCACTAACGATGCACTTATTAGTATGATTAACTTGATTCATGCAGCTCTTGATAAAAATGAGTTCCCTGTTGAGTTATTTGTGGACCTGCGTAAGGCTTTTGATACTGTCAATCACCGAAACCTTTTACTTAAATTACATCAACTAAAAACTATGAATATAAATTTACCCAAATAAAGAGCAACATTAAAAAAACTTGGAGCACAATTTCACAAATATTGGGATCAAAGAAGATTTTAAATAACAAACCAACACTCCTTTTCAATAACGCTGGTCAGCTTTCAGCCTCTGATTCTGCTATTGAGTTCAATAGGTTCTTCTCTTCCATTGGGTCATCCCTTGCAAATGATATTTCATCTTCCTGTACTGATGTTAAGGACTATCTTACAGGTAACTATCCACAGTCTCTGTACCTAAAGCCTACTAGTTCCACTGATGTCAATGAAATAATCCTTTCCCTTAAAACCAAGTCTGGTGCCCTCGAGGAGATACCAACTTTAATTTACAAAAAAGCCTCCAGATTTCTAGCCCCTGCTATTGCATTGCTCTTCAACAAGTCACTTGAACTCCAAACCTTTCCGGACATTCTAAAAAAAGCAAGAGTAACCCCTGTCCACAAATGTGGTGATCTCACAGATGTTAACAACTACAGACCTATATCAATCCTGCCTAACTTGTCAAAAATATTCGAAAAACTAATCTACAAGCAGCTTTACTCTTTTCTAGCCAAACACAATATACTTAGCTCTTGTCAATATGGCTTCAGACCCAAAAAAAGCACTAACGATGCACTTATTAGTATGATTAACTTAATTCACGCAGCTCTTGATAAAAAGGAGTTTCCTGTTGGGTTATTTGTGGACCTGCGTAAGGCTTTTGACACTGTCAACCATCAAAACCTTCTTCTTAAATTACATCATTATGGAGTCAGAGGACACTCCCTGCAATACCTCAAATCTTATCTTACTGACAGGCTCCAGTATGTTTCTGTGAATAATACAATTTCTCCCACCCTACCCTCAATAAACTTATTTCAATTTCCCACCCTACCCATCAACATTGGTGTTCCTCAGGGCAGCATACATGGCCCTCTCCTCTTTCTCATCTACATTAATGACCTTCCAAATGCCTCCCAACACCTCAAACCAATTCTATTTGCTGACGACACAACCTTCATTTACTCCAGTCCTGACCCCCTTGCTCTAAATGCCACAGTAAATACTGAGCTAGAGAAAGTCCATCTTTGGCTAACCGCCAACAAATTCACCCTTAACATTGACAAATCGTTTTATATTCTGTTTGGCAATAAATCCTCTAATCAGATAAATCTCAAAATAAACAATACCCAAATTTGTAACAAATTAGATGGCAAATTCCTTGGCGTTCTCATCGACCACAAGCTGAATTTCCAGGGTCACATTCTAAATATATAAAAAAAAGTTTCAAAAACTGTTGGCATTCTTTCTAAGATCAGATATTATGTACCCCGCCCTGCCCTGGTTGCTCTCTATTACTCCCTTATCTATCCATACCTCAACTATGGTATTTGTGCTTGGGGTTCTACTATCCAAAAACATTTACGTCCTCTTATTACCCAACACAAAGCTGCTATTAGGACAATATCCAACTCTGGCCCAAGACATCACTTGGTACCCTTACTCAAATCTCTGAATAATAATAATAATAATAATAATTTTTATTTAGGCAAAGGTACATACTTAAAGATATTTTACAAAGTTTGTTGGCTTTATAGATAAGAGCTAGTACATACAATGCCTAAAGCCACTATTACGCAAAGCGTTTCGGGCAGGAAAAAACACTACTGACTAAAGCTTAAAACTAATGGGTAAAAAGAAAAAAATGCGTTGAGTACAAATAAAAATAGAGGTAAAAGAGGGGGGAACATTGTTGAAAAAACAGCACAAATACAATTACAAATTATTACAGAAAATTACATTAAAACAGCGTTGAATTGTAAAACAAAAAAAAAACAAAAAACATACATGGGTTGACAATAGAGAGGTAAGGTAGGTTACAGGGAATTTATTAGGTATAGCTTCGTTTTTAACTTAAACTGGTTGAGAGAGGTACTGTCTTTAACATGGTTGGGAAGGTCATTCCACATCCTGGGCCCCTTGATTTGTAGAGCATTTCTGGTTTGATTAAGTCGTAATCTAGGAATATCAAAACTGTATTTATTTCTGGTGTGGTGCTCATGGGTTCTGTTACAACCTTCTATGAAGCTTTTGAGATCAGGATTGGCATTACAATTTAGCGTTTTGTATATGTATAGTACACATGGGAGAATGTGCAGTGACTTAATGTCTAACATATTCAGGGATCTGAATAGGGGTACTGAGTGATGTCTGGGGCCAGAATTGGATATTGTCCTAATAGCAGCTTTGTGTTGAGTAATTAGAGGACGTAAGTGATTTTGGGTAGTAGAGCCCCAAGCACAAATACCATAGTTGAGATATGGATAGATCAGGGAGTAATAGAGAGTCACCAGGGCAGGGCGTGGTACATAATATCTGATCTTAGAAAGAATGCCCACAGTTTTTGAAACTTTTTTTGATATATTAGAATGTGTCCCTGGAAATTCAGCTTGTGGTCAATGAGAATGCCAAGGAATTTGGCATCTAATTTGTTACAAATTTGGGTATTGTTTATTTTGAGATTTATTTGATTAGAGGATTTATTGCCAAACAGAATATAGAAAGTTTTGTCAATGTTAAGGGTGAGTTTGTTGGCAGTTAGCCACAGATGGACTTTATTTAGCTCAGTATTTACTGTGGCATTTAGAGCAAGGGGATCAGGACTGGAGTAAATGAAGGTTGTGTCGTCAGCAAATAGGATTGGTTTGAGGTGTTGGGAGGCATTTGGAAGGTCATTAATGTAGATGAGAAAGAGGAGAGGGCCAAGTATGCTGCCTTGGGGAACACCAATGTTGATGGGTAGGGTGGGAGAAATTGTATTATTCACAGAAACACATTGGAGCCTGTCAGTAAGGTAGGATTTGAGGTATTGTAGGGAGTGTCCTCTGACACCATAATGATGTAATTTAAGAAGGTTTTGGTGGTTGACAGTATCGAAAGCTTTACGCAGGTCCACAAATAACCCAACAGGGAACTCATTTTTATCAAGAGCTGTATGAATCGAGTTAAGCATACTAATAAGTGCATCGTTAGTGCTTTTTTTGGCCCTGAAGCCATATTGGCAAGGGCTAAGTATATTGAGTTTGGCTAGATATGAGTAAAGCTGCTAATAGATTAGTTTTTCAAAAATTTTTGATAAGTTTGGCAGGATTGATATAGGTCTGTAGTTGTTAACATCTGTGAGATCACCACATTTGTGGACAGGCGTTACTCTCGCTTTTTTAGAATATCTGGAAAGGTTTGGAGTTCAAGTGACTTGTTGAAGAGCAAAGCAATAGCAGGGGCTAAAGATCTGGAGGCTTTTTTGTAGATTAAAGTTGGTATCGCTGAACGCTGAACTGTAATGCCAATCCTGACCTCAAAAGCTTCATTGAATGTTGTAACAGAACCCATGAGCACCACACCAGAAATAAATACAGTTTTGATATTCCTAGAGTACGACTTAATCAAACTAGAAATGCTCTACAAATCAAGGGACCCAGAATGTGGAATGACCTTCCCAACCATGTTAAAGACTGTACCTCTCTCAACCAGTTTAAGATAAAAACGAAGCACTACCTAATAAATTCCCTGTAACCTACCTTACCCCTCTATTGTCAATCCATGTCTGTTTTTTTAATCAACGCTGTTTGTCGACCTAATTGTATTTGTGCTGCTTTTTCAGCCATGTTCCCCCCTTTTTTATCTTTATTTTTATTTGTTCTCAACACATTTTATTCTTTATACTCAATTAGTATTAAGCCTTAGTCATTTAATGTTTTTCATGCCCGAAACGCTTTGCGTAATAGTGGCTTTAGGCATTGTATGTACTAACTCTATCTATAAATCCATCATTCTTTGTAAAATCTCTTGTATGTGTGTACCTTACCTAAATAAACATTTATTTATTTATTATTTATAGGTACTTTTTGGGGTTGCTTTTAAATAAGGCAAATGTTTGACAGCTTTTCAATCCATTAGGGAGTAAGTTCCATAGACTAGGTCCCTTAATTTACATAGTGTTTACACAGATTAAGTTTGACCCTGGGGATATCAAAGAGATATCTATTTCTGGTGTGTGGTGATAATGGGTCCTATTACATCTGTCCAGGGAGAGTTTCAGAGCATGGTTTGCATTTAAGAACAGTTTTTTGTAAATGTAGTTGACACAAGAGAATGTGTGGAGGGAGTTAATATTTAGCAAGTTTAGGGATTTAAACAAGGGAGCTGAGTGTTGTCTGAAAGCAGAGTTAGTTATTATTCTGATAGCAGATTTTTGCTGGGTGATGATGGGCTTAAGATGGTTTGCAGTGGTAGACCCCCATGCACAGATACCATAATTAAGATAGGGGGTAGATTAATGCATGATATAGTGAGAGGAGAGCAGACTTAGGAACATAATTTCTGCGGTTGGAAGAAAACGCTCATAGAGTGGGGGGACTTATTTTATTTTTATAATATTAATAATAATTAATTATTAAAAAAATACAAATAATTAATTAATAATAATAATCATAATTATTGATTAAACAATTGATAATCCTTAAATGAAGAAGCATAATAGCTCATTATAACGAATAAATAGATAATTAAAGGGGAATTAATTATGGTGACTAATAATGATTAGTGAATAACCATAAATTACTATACAGAAATAAAATTAATGGATAGTCATTATAATGATAATGTATTAAATCAAATACAGTGAAGAGACATCTCTAATTGAAAGTTGCATGATTGAATTTACGGTAATTCCAATTCTTGGTATTCTTGGCTTATCACTTTGGGGGTTCCGTCGGAGCACCCCCAAGGTAACACAAATTCGTTGCAAGATGGAACAAGTGTCCCCAGCAAACTGCTTTAGCGTCTTCCCTTGGAAAGTAAAACCGGGGAAGAAGGGTGGGCGTTTTGTAGTGTATCTGTCGAGGAGGAGGCGAGCAAGAGGTCGCTAAGTCCGCAGGCGCGCTTTGAAGTACTCCGCTCGATGCGTGTGCGCACTACTTAGTCGGTTAGACACCAAATATATTTATTTATTTATTTATTTATTTATTTATTTATTTATGCATATACAAGAATGTACATAAGGAATGTGAGGATACAAATATGGCAATTACAGTCTTGTAAAACCACTATAGCACGCGCAGCGTTTCGGGCAGGTCCTTAATCTAAGAAAATTTTAAGGAGGTAAATACTTGCAAAATTTATAGACAAAAAAATGATAACAGATTACATGAAATGAAAAAAAAGATGAGAGAAAATTGTAGGTACAGTATATTAAAGCACATAGGTAGCTAAGATTGATTGCAATGACAGCTTGAATGGTAGTTGACAACAAATTGGTAGGCACAATACAGCAGAAACAATATAAGATTGATTGCAATGACAGCTTGAATGGTAGTTGACAAAAATTGGTAGTCACAATACAGCATATGGCTAGCACATAAAAGAAAACAGCAATGAACACAATGATAAGGTTGTTTGATATTACATAAAAATTAGGAGATTGGGTAACACTAGGTACAGAACAAATTTAAAGCTCAGTGTAGGAAACTAAGAAGATGAAGTTAGGTACTTTTTGGTTTTGCTTTTAAATAAGGCAAAAGTTTTACAGTTTTTCAATTCACTAGGGAGTGAGTTCCATAGACTAGGTCCCTTAATTTGCATAGAGTGTTTACACAGATTAAGTTTGATCCTGGGGATATCAAAGAGATATTTATTTCTGGTGTGGTGATAATGGGTCCTATTACATCTGTCCAGGGAGAGTTTCAGAGCATGGTTTGCATTTAAGAACAGGGTTTTGTAAATGTAGTTGACACAAGAGAATGTATTGAGGGAGTTAATATTTAGCATGTTTAGGGATTTAAACAAGGGAGCTGAGTGTTGTCTGAAAGCAGAGTTAGTTATTATTCTGATAGCAGATTTTTGCTGTGTGATGATGGGCTTAAGGTGGTTTGCAGTGGTAGACCCCCATGCACAGATGCACAAATCATGGTAATACATTTTCTTCCCCACAGAACTTAACCGCTTTGCTGTGAAAGCAGTGACTATATCTTATTTTAGAGAGTATACCAACTGTCTTAGAGGCTTTCTTAGTTATGTGTTGAATGTGGGTGCAGAAGTTGAGTTTCTTTGTCTAGAAATAGGCCAAGAAACTTCCTATCATTTTTATTACTGATTTTAATGTTGTCTATCTGTAGCTGAATTGCATTTGATGATTTGCTTCCAAATAAGATGTAGTAAGTCTTTTCTATGTTTAATGTTAGTTTGTTAATTCGCCTCTGTTTAACTCAACAGTAAAATGTGTACTTGGTTGTAAAAACGATTTTTCGCGGTGGGGGTCGTATTCCAGGGACCTGCCCGAAAGGCTACGCGTACTAGTGACTGTACAAGAATATAACAAATTTTGTATATATATATTGTGACGGTAACGCGTTGGTGTTCGGCTGTTTAAGGCTAGGGGTATGGCCTCGTCACATAGTTATAAAAAAAAATAGAAAACTGGAACTTCGTCTGTGGTAAGGTAAGGAGAAGACACACAAAACACAAGTAAATTTTAACAATGAAATTTTAATTACGTTAAAGAAATAAAACATGAATAAAATGCACAAACAAATTCGTATAATAAAATCAATCAATCAAAATAATAAGAATAATTAAATGACACAATGAAAAGTTACGTTAAGACAAAATAACAAGAAGTGCAATACAAAAAGAAATGTGAGGTGCTGGAATATTGGCTTTAAGCTACCACCTCTCTCAGTACACGCTTACGTCTAGCCGGGAGAAGTGTTAACTGTGGAAGCACTGAATATTCTGAGGTCTGAGGTCGTGGCGACCCCAGACATCAAGTAGTATGGGGGGGTGGAGTGCAGTTGCAGCCCGGCCGGCGACCAATCAGCGAGGAGCCGGCAGCGATCAACAGGTAGTTTGGCGGTTTGAGTCTGAACAGGTGTCCCTGGCTGCATACGTTTTGCGCTCTGGCAAACCTTGGAGATGTTGTTGTCGTTGTTGGACATTTCTTCCCTAGTAGTTTTATATAGTTTGTTGCGACGTATTTTTAGAGGGAAGAGCAGGCTCAATCTCTTGAAGGAGATTATTGTCACAATATATAAAAAAGTTAACCCCATACCCATCCTGTGGGCGGTAGTAGACGATACCCATCCTGTCGGTGGTAGTTAACCATATACCCATTCCGTGGACGGAACTGGACTCATGCTGTGGGCGGCAATGGAGGCCATACCCATCCTGTGGGCGGTAGTAGACACAATTGTCATCTTGAGGGTGATTGTGGACCCCATACCCATCCTGTGGGCGGTATAGTGGACGCCTCACACATCCTTCGGGCGGAAGTGGAACATATACCCATCCAGTGGGAAGTAGTGGACCCCTTACTTATCTTGGAGATGATAGTGGCCCCCAAACCCATCCTGTGGGCAGTAGTGAACCCCATACCCATCCTGCAGGCGGTAGTGGACGCCATACACATCCTGTGTGTATTAGTGGACCATATACCCATCCTGTAAGCGGTAGTGGACCCCATACCTATCCTATGGGTAGTTATTGAACCCAGACCCATCTTACAAGTGGTATGGACCCCTTTCCCACCAAACAGGTGGTAGTGGACCCTATACCCATCCTACAGTAGGTAGTAGACACTATACCATCCTGTTTGCAGTAGTTGACCCCATAGACATTAAAACGTTATATCGTTTTCTGTTAACGTTCCTCCAATACATTCTTTAAAGATTTTTGAAGCACAAACTAGTGTATATATTGTTGAATGGTGAAGCACTATTATTCTATGTATTAATTTATAATGCTTATTATAATTTACTAAGAACAACTAATATTTCTCAAAACAAAACTACGAAACTTCAATAGGATGTAGCTGATCTGTTATATTCAAAGAGCATGGACAATAGCAGGTAAATTTCACAACCCATGTGGGACCTGAAAACTACAATTTTCGTTATAAGTGAACCTATCATGGCTATTCTTCTGTCTACGGCGATGGACGGATACTGTGAGACGTAAATTGGTACGTGAGGAAGAGTTTGCATGGGCCTTGGAAAAAATGTAACTGGGAATATACCGCATATATACTAATTCATATTCAACAACATACTGCCCGAAACGCTTTGCGTAATAGTGGCTTTAGGCATTGTATGTACTAGCTCTATCTATTAACCCAACAAACTTTGTAAAATCTCATGTATGTATGTACCTTACCTAAATAAACATTTATTTATTTATTTTATTTATATTGACTTTAAGCATTAAGTCATATATAAAAATAAATAAAAATAAAATGTTTATTTAGGTAAGGTACATACATACAATAAATTTATACAAAGAATGGTTGACTTATAGGTAGAGCTAGTACATACAATGCCTAAAGCCACTATTACGCAAAGCGTTTCGGGCATGATAAACTTAAATGACAAGCTTATTACTAATTGAGCATAAAGAGTAGAATGAAAACAAGAAATGAAAACATAGATGAAAAAGCAGCACAAATACAATTATGTCGACAAACAGCGCTCTTTAAAAAAAACAGACATTGGTTGACAATAGAAGGGTAAGGTAGGTTACAGGGAATTTATTAGGTATAGCTTCGTTTTTAACTTAAACTGGTTGAGAGAGGTACAGTCTTTAACATGGTTGGGAAGGTCATTCCACATTCTGGGCCCCTTGATTTGTAGAGCATTTCTAGTTTGATTAAGTCGTACTCTAGGAATATCAAAACTGTATTTATTTCTGGTGTGGTGCTCATGGGTTCTGTTACATCCTTCTATGAAGCTTTTGAGATCAGGATTGGCATTATAGTTTAGCGTTTTATATATGTATAATACACATGAGAGAATGTGCAGTGACTTAATGTCTAACATATTCAGAGATTTGAGTAGGGGTACCGAGTGATGCCTGGGGCCAGAGTTGGATATTGTCCTAATAGCAGCTTTGTGTTGAGTAATTAGAGGACGTAAGTGATTTTGGGTAGTAGAGCCCCAAGCACAAATACCATAGTTGAGATATGGATAGATAAGGGAGTAATAGAGAGTCACCAGGGCAGGGCGTGGTACATAATATCTGATCTTAGAAAGAATGCCCACAGTTTTTGAAACTTTTTTTGATATATTTAGAATGTGTCCCTGGAAATTCAGCTTGTGGTCAATGAGAATGCCAAGGAATTTGCCATCTAATTTGTTACAAATTTGGGTATTGTTTATTTTGAGATTTATTTGATTAGAGGATTTATTGCCAAACAGAATATAGAAAGTTTTGTCAATGTTAAGGGTGAGTTTGTTGGCAGTTAGCCAAAGATGGACTTTATTTAGCTCAGTATTTACTGTGGCATTTAGAGCAAGGGGGTTAGGACTGGAGTAAATGAAGGTTGTGTCGTCAGCAAATAGAATTGGTTTGAGGTGTTGGGAGGCATTTGGAAGGTCATTAATGTAGATGAGAAAGAGGAGAGGGCCAAGTATGCTGCCCTGAGGAACACCAATGTTGATGGGTAGGGTGGGAGAAATTTTATTATTCACAGAAACATATTGGAGCCTGTCAGTAAGGTATGATTTGAGGTATTGTAGGGAGTGTCCTCTGACTCCATAATGATGTAATTTAAGAAGAAGGTTTTGGTGGTTGACAGTATCAAAAGCTTTACGCAGGTCCACAAATAACCCAACAGGGAACTCAATTTTATCAAGAGCTGTATGAATCGAGTTAAGCATACTAATAAGTGCATCGTTAGTGCTTGTCTTGTGCGAGAGCGGGTTGGTTCATAAGTGATGCAGCTTAGAAGTAATATAAATTAAATTGTTCTTCATTCCTTAAAATGAACAAGCAGATTTTGAATAAATCGTCAGGACGTTGTCCAGAACACCTGAGTAAATGAAATAGTTACACAGATGGTGGTACAATGGGCCAGGTCTAAAATCTTTTACAGTTTCACATTCAACAATATTGTGTTCTAGTGAATGCATTAAAGGTTTATCACAGAGTTTACAATCTGAATATTCCGGTAGCGGCTCAGCCTCACTAACCTGCCAGATGTGTCTATAGCCAAGGCGAATTCACGCAATGACTATATCACATTGCCTAGTCCGGTTACTGTGCTGACCATACAAATACCTATTATTACAAAACTTGTCATAGCTTTTAATACTGCAGCTTTCAGGTCTCTGGGCATTTCTTAGTTCTCCTAAATCTGAATTAGTTTCTTTAAATTGTATGTTTCTAATAATTGCATTAGATAGTCCAAAGACATAATCAGTATCATCTTTCCTGCTAATTTCATTTTAAGTATGCAACATGTTATATTTAATGCGAATATCATAACCCTATGCAGAATGACTGCTTACTTGCCATTAACTTGATTAAATATTACAATGGCATAAAAGTCACTAAATAAAAATTATTTATAGACCTGAACTTTTTTTTTTATTCTTCTCAGGAGTTAATATATATAACATTATTATTAAACATTTTGGTTAGATAAATTACTTGTTACTTAAACTGATGTCATTTATTTACGAGATGTTTGGAAGGCTCCAATGACTGTTTTAGTTGCCAACTTGTTGCAATAACTATTCTATTATTTGACATATTTTAGAAGAAACGAGGATTGACATTTCTTGGTGTGTGTAAAGAGAACATGTGTCTGGTAGAGACAACTAACTGCGTTCGTGACACCCGAGGGTGTTTTTGAGTATCAAGTGTTACCGTTCGGCTTGCGTAATGCTCCTGCCACGTTCCAGAGACTCATGAACTCTCTACTCGCTAAGGTGCCAAATTGTCGGGCGTATTTAGATGATATCGTGCTGTTTGACAGTAATTGGGCTGACCACATAGCTAGGTTACGCCAGTTGTTTGCCATCTTGAAAAGGGCAAATCTTACCTTAAATGCTAAAAAGTGCCATTTTGGCCAAGGCACAGTGACGTACCTTGGTTATGAAGTGGGCCAAGGAAAAGTGTTACCTCGGCAAGATAAAATCAGTGCCATTCTGGAGTATCCAGTACTAAAGTCTAAAAAGGACGTTCAAAGATTTATCGGTATGTGTGCGTACTATCAACGTTTTTGTCAGAACTTTTCCAGTGTTGCCACTCCTCTCACAGACTTGTTGCGGAAAGCCGTTAAATTTAAGTGGTCATCAGACTGTGCAGAGGCATTTAAAAATTTGAAATTGATCTTAGCTTCCGCCCCAGTGCTTGCTAGTCCAAGGTTCGACCGACCGTTTAAAATTCATGTTGACGCGTCTGACTCGGGTGCTGGTGCAGTGTTGTTGCAAACTGGGGATGATCAGGTGGAACACCCAGTATATTATTACTCTGTGAAATTCGACAAGGCACAACGCAATTATTCAGTGGTAGAAAGAGGCGTTGGCGCTAGTGTTAACATGTAAAAAGTTCGAAGTTTACCTCACAGGTAATATAGTGGAAGTGTACACGGACCATAACCCACTAGTCTTCCTGACTCAGATGAAGGGTAAGAATAAACGCATCTTCAGGTGGGCGTTGTACCTACAGGACTTCAATCTTTCCATTACCCACCTACCGGGCAGACTCAACGTGATAGCCGACGCTCTGTCCCGGTTGCCTGAATAACATTCATCTGAGCCACAGAAAGCCATTTACCAACTGTCATGCTTTAGTTTTTTTTTTTTAGGTTCTCCTGTGACATTAAATATTCCGTGTCCAATTTATTTACTTCCCTGTTTTTTTTTGTGTGTATGTTTTTTTTTTTTTTTTTTTCTTTCAGAGAACTCCTTTGTATTTTTCTTGCAGAGAAATTGTTGTTTTTGATTGATTTTTTGTTTTTGTCATATGTTTTTTCTTTTTATTCTCTGTATACTCTTACAAAAAAATATGACTACTATTCTAGTAGTCACATTTTTTTTTCTCTGAAGGGGGGAGGAGTGTTACGACCCTGGGTTCTCCAGTGGAAACCAGAGGTCAAAATTGAGCTATTAAACTTTCTGGTAGTACAGTTGAGTGCATCACGAGCGGCAATTGTTTGTATCTTCCCTGCCAGACGTAAGACTATTATTGTTTCTCAAAGAGCATTTGAAGACTGAGCTGGGGGTTGATTATTAAATAATAACATAGGCACCAACTTTGCTTACTAATACTTTCTAATCATTTGTAAAGTAACAATACGTTGCATAGGGGAAGATCTTTAATGTGCTTAGCTACACGATCATTTAGGCTCCTTCCGGCACCACGACATGCGGGAGGCCTAGCTGGTCGCTAGGAGGTTCTTCTCTGGCTGGCGTTCGTGGGCACGAGACCTACTCTGTGGCTGCATCCCTACTCTCCTCCCTTCTCCTCTTACTTATTTCCCTAACCTTAAGTTCCTGTACCATTAAGTTAAGTATTGTATGATTTCTAAGTGTACCTACTCTGGTAGTAACGATTGGTGAGACCTGGGGGTAGTAGTTGCCAGTGTTTTGGGTAACCCTAAGTGTTGTGTTTTGTATTAGGGTACCACATGGTCTCACTACGCTAAGCTGCATCCAGCTTCAGTGCTTATCCAGTAGTACTTTACCCTAGCTTGTTATTAGTGTAAACCTTGTATCCTGCCTATGTGGACCAAGGCTTTTAACGTAAGATAGTGTGGTAAAGTTATTATTATTATTGTTATTGGTGTGAGTGTATATGGGGGGTTGTTAAGGGGTTAATAAATAAGTACATGAATTACAGAGTATCCCTTCTTCCAGTGTGGGAGTGCATTGATCAACCCTTAGACTAACATATATGGTCTAGTAGCAAGTTATTACTACTGTGGATAGTTTATTTTGGGGGCCGGGCCTTTTAGCTCTCCCATATTTGATACTCTGTCTTCTAACTACCCTTACCCCTTAATAGTACCAGTCCCCATAGAAGCCCCACACACAATATTATTTATAACAGTTCCCAACCTGGGGTCCACAAGCTAGGTTCCCAACCTGGGGTCCATAAGCTAGGTTCCAACCTGGGGTCCACAAGCTAGGTTCCCAACCTGGGGTCCACGAGCTTGGTTCCCAACCTGGGGTCCACAAGCTAGGTTCCCAACCTGGGGACCACGAGCTTGGTTCCCAACCTGGGGTCCACAAGCTAGGTTCCCAACCTGGGGTCCACAATCTTGGTTCCCAACCTGGGGTCCACAAGCTTGGTTCCCAACCTGGGGTCCACAAGCTAGGTTCCCAACCTGGGGTCCATACGCTAGGTTCCCAACCTGGGGTCCATAAGCTAGGTTCCCAATCAGACTCACCAAGTGTCTGCCTATAGCTGGATTGAGAGGGAGGGAGGGGGGTCTGTAGTTGACAGAGACTGTCCCGCCCCACTGGCTGACAGCCTCTCTGGCTAGGCTGTCCTCTGCTCTGCTCTGCTGGCTCGTCTGCTATTGCTTGTCCTCGAATCGATAGCTCTCCGAGTATATATATTGGGAAACCTAGTAGCTAACTCCGCCCACAAGTAGATAGCCCGAGGCACTCTACCAGGCCACTCCTTAAACGTTGGCATGTTTGAAGGCCAATTATCAGATTAGCGGAAGCAAGGTGAAATTCGCGTGAGCTGACGTCAGGTCAACTTGAAGTCATTAATGCTTAGAGGTGTGAGACTCAGATCGACCAAACTGGCGCCTCTCAAATCCTTGTCTCTGACTCATGTATGTCTATGTATGATTAAATAAAACTAAACCAAACATCTTTACGGTGTTACAGACCCCAGGTTGGGAACCTAGCATGTGGACCCCAGGTTGGGAACCAAGCTTGTGGACCCCAGGTTGGGAACCTAGCATGTGAACCCCAGGTTGGGAACCTAGCATGTGGACCCCAGGTTGGGAACCAAGCTTGTGGACCCCAGGTTGAGAACCTAGCATGTGGACCCCAGGTTGGGAACCAAGCTTGTGGACCCCAAGTTGGGAACCTAGCATGTGAACCCCAGGTTGGGAACCTAGCATGTGAACCCCAGGTTGGGAACCTAGCTTGTGGACCCCAGGATGGGAACCTAGCTTGTGGACCCAGGTTGGGAACCTAGCATGTGGACCCCAGGTTGGGAACCAAGCTTGTGGACCCCAGGTTGAGAACCTAGCATGTGAACCCCAGGTTGGGAACCTAGCTTGTGGACCCCAGGTTGGGAACCAAGCTTGTGGACCCCAGGTTGGGAACCTAGCATGTGGACCCCAGGTTGGGAACCTAGCTTGTGGACCCCAGGTTGGGAACCAAGCTTGTGGACCCCAGGTTGGGAACCTAGCATGTGGACCCCAGGTTGGGAACCTAGCATGTGAACCCCAGGATGGGAACCTAGCATGTGAACCCCAGGTTGGGAACCTAGCATGTGGACCCCAGGTTGGGAACCTAGCTTGTGGACCCCAGGTTGGGAACCAAGCTTGTGGACCCCAGGTTGGGAACCTAGCATGTGGACCCCAGGTTGGGAACCTAGCATGTGAACCCCAGGTTGGGAACCTAGCATGTGAACCCCAAGTTGGGAACCTAGCTTGTGGACCCCAGGTTGGGAACCAAGCTTGTGGACCCCAGGTTGGGAACCTAGCATGTGAACCCCAGGTTGGGAACCTAGCATGTGAACCCCAGGTTGGGAACCTAGCTTGTGGACCCCAGGTTGGGAACCTAGCTTGTGGACCCCAGGTTGGGAACCTAGCATGTGAACCCCAGGTTGGGAGCTTAGCTTGTGGACCCCAGGTTGGGAACCTAGCATGTGAACCCCAGGTTGGGAACCTAGCATGTGAACCCCAGGTTGGGAACCTAGCTTGTGGACCCCAGGCTGGGAACCAAGCTTGTGGACCCCAGGTTGGGAACCTAGCATGTGGACCCCAGGTTGGGAACCTAGCTTGTGGACCCCAGGTTGGGAACCAAGCTTGTGGACCCCAGGTTGGGAACCTAACATGTGGACCCCAGGTTGGGAACCTAGCATGTGAACCCCAGGTTGGGAACCTAGCATGTGAACCCCAGGTTGGGAACCTAGCATGTGGACCCCAGGTTGGGAACCAAGCTTGTGGACCCCAGGTTGGGAACCTAGCATGTGAACCCCAGGTTGGGAACCTAGCTTGTGCACCCCAGGTTGGGAACCTAGCATGTGGACCCCAGGTTGGGAACCTAGCATGTGGACCCCATTTTCGGAACCTAGCGTGTGGACCCCAGATTGGGAACCTAGCATGTGGACCCCAGGTTGGGAACCTCTGCTGCTGATAATAAAGGAGCTGTCAAAAATACAATTCTTTAGCACCTTAATTGTCCCACAAACCACTTGCCCCACACTAAACTTCTCTACCAGACACATGTTCTCTTTACACACACCAAGAAATGTCAATCCTCGTTTCTTCTAAAATATGTCAAATAATAGAATAGTTATTGCAACAAGTTGGCAACTAAAACAGTCATTGGAGCCTTCCAAACATCTCGTAAATAAATGACATCAGTTTAAGTAACAAGTAATTTATCTAACCAAAATGTTTAATAATAATGTTATATATATTAACTCCTGAGAAGAATAAAAAAAAAAGTTCAGGTCTATAAATAATTTTTATTTAGTGACTTTTATGCCATTGTAATATTTAATCAAGTTAACGGGAAGTAAGCAGTCATTCTGCATAGGGTTATGATATTCGCATTAAATATAACATGTTGCATACTTAAAATGAAATTAGCAGGAAAGATGATACTGATTATGTCTTTGGACTATCTAATGCAATTATTAGAAACATACAATTTAAAGAAACTAATTCAGATTTAGGAGAACTAAGAATTGCCCAGAGACCTGAAAGCTGCAGTATTAAAAGCTATGACAAGTTTTGTAATAATAGGTATTTGTATGGTCAGCACAGTAACCGGACTAGGCAATGTGATATAGTCATTGCGTGAATTCGCCTTGGCTATAGACACATCTGGCAGGTTAGTGAGGCTGAGCCGCTACCGGAATATTCAGATTGTAAACTCTGTGATAAACCTTTAATGCATTCACTAGAACACAATATTGTTGAATGTGAAACTGTAAAAGATTTTAGACCTGGCCCATTGTACCACCATCTGTGTAACTATTTCATTTACTCAGGTGTTCTGGACAACGTCCTGACGATTTATTCAAAATCTGCTTGTTCATTTTAAGGAATGAAGAACAATTTAATTTATATTACTTCTAAGCTGCATCACTTATGAACCAACCCGCTCTCGCACAAGACAAGCACTAACGATGCACTTATTTTTATGCTTAACTCGATTCATACAGCTCTTGATAAAAATGAGTTCCCTGTTGGGTTATTTGTGGACCTGCGTAAAGCTTTTGATACTGTCAACCACCAAAACCTTCTTCTTAAATTACATCATTATGGAGTCAGAGGACACTCCCTACAATACCTCAAATCATACCTTACTGACAGGCTCCAATATGTTTCTGTGAATAATAAAATTTCTCCCACCCTACCCATCAACATTGGTGTTCCTCAGGGCAGCATACTTGGCCCTCTCCTCTTTCTCATCTACATTAATGACCTTCCAAATGCCTCCCAACACCTCAAACCAATTCTATTTGCTGACGACACAACCTTCATTTACTCCAGTCCTAACCCCCTTGCTCTAAATGCCACAGTAAATACTGAGCTAAATAAAGTCCATCTTTGGCTAACTGCCAACAAACTCACCCTTAACGTTGACAAAACTTTCTATATTCTGTTTGGCAATAAATCCTCTAATCAAATAAATCTCAAAATAAACAATACCCAAATTTGTAACAAATTAGATGGCAAATTCCTTGGCATTCTCATTGACCACAAGCTGAATTTCCAGGGACACATTCTAAATATATCAAAAATAGTTTCAAAAACTGTGGGCATTCTTTCTAAGATCAGATATTGCCCTGCCCTGGTGACTCTCTATTACTCCCTTATCTATCCATATCTCAACTATGGTATTTGTGCTTGGGGCTCTACTACCCAAAATCACTTACGTCCTCTAATTACTCAACACAAAGCTGCTATTAGGACAATATCCAACTCTGGCCCCAGGCATCACTCGGTACCCCTACTCAAATCTCTGAATATGTTAGACATTAAGTCACTGCACATTCTCTCATGTGTATTATACATATATAAAACGCTAAACTATAATGCCAATCCTGATCTCAAAAGCTTCATAGAAGGATGTAACAGAACCCATGAGCACCACACCAGAAATAAATACAGTTTTGATATTCCTAGAGTACGACTTAATCAAACTAGAAATGCTCTACAAATCAAGGGGCCCAGAATGTGGAATGACCTTCCCAACCATGTTAAAGACTGTACCTCTCTCAACCAGTTTAAGTTAAAAACGAAGCTATACCTAATAAATTCCCTGTAACCTACCTTACCCTTCTATTGGCAACCAATGTCTGTTTTTTTTAAAGAGCGCTGTTTGTCGACATAATTGTATTTGTGCTGCTTTTTCATCTATGTTTTCATTTCTTGTTTTCATTCTACTCTTTATGCTCAATTAGTATTAAGCTTGTCATTTAAGTTTATCATGCCCGAAACGCTTTGCGTATTAGTGGCTTTAGGCATTGTATGTACTAGCTCTACCTATAAGTCAACCATTCTTTGTATAAATTTATTGTATGTATGTACCTTACCTAAATAAACATTTTATTTTTATTTATTTTTATATATGACTTAATGCTTAAAGTCAATATAAATAAAATAAATAAATAAATGTTTATTTAGGTAAGGTACATACATACAAGAGATTTTACAAAGTTTGTTGGGATAATAGATAGAGCTAGTACATTATATATTTATTTTATATAAATAAAATAAATAAATAAATGTTTATTTAGGTAAGGTACATACATACAAGAGATTTTACAAAGTTTGTTGGGATAATAGATAGAGCTAGTACATACAATGCCTAAAGCCACTATTACGCAAAGCGTTTCGGGCAGTATGTTGTTGAATATGAATTAGTATATATGTGGTATATTCCCAGTTACATTTTTTCCAAGGCCCATGCAAACTCTTCCTCACGTACCAATTTACGTCTCACAGTATCCGTCCATCGCCGTAGACAGAAGAATAGCCATGATAGGTTCACTTATAACGAAAATTGTAGTTTTCAGGTCCCACATGGGTTGTGAAATTTACCTGCTATTGTCCATGCTCTTTGAATATAACAGATCAGCTACATCCTATTGAAGTTTCGTAGTTTTGTTTTGAGAAATATTAGTTGTTCTTAGTAAATTATAATAAGCATTATAAATTAATACATAGAATAATAGTGCTTCACCATTCAACAATATATACACTAGTTTGTGCTTCAAAAATCTTTAAAGAATGTATTGGAGGAACGTTAACAGAAAACGATGTAACGTTTTAATGTCTATGGGGTCAACTACTGCAAACAGGATGGTATAGTGTCTACTACCTACTGTAGGATGGGTATAGGGTCCACTACCACCTGTTTGGTGGGTAAGGGGTCCATACCACTTGTAAGATGGGTCTGGGTTCAATAACTACCCATAGGATAGGTATGGGGTCCACTACCGCTTACAGGATGGGTATATGGTCCACTAATACACACAGGATGTGTATGGCGTCCACTACCGCCTGCAGGATGGGTATGGGGTTCACTACTGCCCACAGGATGGGTTTGGGGGCCACTATCATCTCCAAGATAAGTAAGGGGTCCACTACTTCCCACTGGATGGGTATATGTTCCACTTCCGCCCGAAGGATGTGTGAGGCGTCCACTATACCGCCCACAGGATGGGTATGGGGTCCACAATCACCCTCAAGATGACAATTGTGTCTACTACCGCCCATAGGATGGGTATGGCCTCCATTGCCGCCCACAGCATGAGTCCAGTTCCGTCCACAGAATGGGTATATGGTTAACTACCACCGACAGGATGGGTATCGTCTACTACCGCCCACAGGATGGGTATGGGGTTAACTTTTTTATATATTGTGACAATAATCTCCTTCAAGAGATTGAGCCTGCTCTTCCCTCTAAAAATACGTCGCAACAAACTATATAAAACTACTAGGGAAGAAATGTCCAACAACGACAACAACATCTCCAAGGTTTGCCAGAGCGCAAAACGTATGCAGCCAGGGACACCTGTTCAGACTCAAACCGCCAAACTACCTGTTGATCGCTGCCGGCTCCTCGCTGATTGGTCGCCGGCCGGGCTGCAACTGCACTCCACCCCTCCATACTACTTGATGTCTGGGGTCGCCACGACCTCAAACCTCAGAATATTCAGTGCTTCCACAGTTAACACTTCTCCCGGCTAGACGTAAGCGTGTACTGAGAGAGGTGGTAGCTTAAAGCCAATATTCCAGCACCTCACATTTCTTTTTGTATTGCACTTCTTGTTATTTTGTCTTAACGTAACTTTTCATTGTGTCATTTAATTATTCTTATTATTTTGATTAATTGATTTTATTATACGAATTTGTTTGTGCATTTTATTCATGTTTTATTTCTTTAACGTAATTAAAATTTCATTGTTAAAATTTACTTGTGTTTTGTGTGTCTTCTCCTTACCTTACCACAGACGAAGTTCCAGTTTTCTATTTTTTTTTATAACTATGTGACGAGGCCATACCCCTAGCCTTAAACAGCCGAATACCAACGCGTTACCGTCACAAGTTATATGGGGGCCTGTCCTAGGAGCTTCACTCAGGTACTGGTGCCAAGTGGTAATTTATGGTAAGCGTATTTAACTTTGTTAACGTAGCTTTACTATTTTTCATATTCAATTTCATTTTTTATAAGGTGCGGTGTATTGTGCATTACGAGAGTAACATATAGTGAAGGTGAGACAACTTTGGATTACGTGGTGACTGTAGGCCTCAGTCATACTCTTAATTGGTCATCTCTCCCTCCGTGTTATTATTCGTGTTTACCATCTTTGTCCCTTGAATATTTCTCATTTTGACAGATCATCATATTGGTACCCTGGTACTGTGGTCTGCCCAGGGTCAAGAGTACCCAATCTTCTGCAATCTGACTGTAGGAGGACAAAGAGGGCCATAGTTCCTCTAGCTCGAACTTTAGTTGCTGAATTTGGACCTCAGCAGCAGTTCTCGTCACCAGTTGACACCTCGCACCCCTACACGTCAGTCAGAGATGATGATACATACTACGGTAGGGAATTAGCTTACTTTTCAGAGCACAAAAGTTCGCTAATTCTTTAAGTATCATATTAAATTCAGTAGGAAAACTTGCTTTATGTCCTATAGAGACGTGGCAAGGTATGCCTACATCCTTGGACTACCAATTTTACTTTTGAGACAATTTACTGTTTCATTTGTTTTCGAAACTTTGTTTCATTTGTTAGTAGGATTTTCTTGCCCTTATCCTCTTACATGAGTACCGGGTACAAGATTTCCTGCGCCCTTGATTTACTTTAATCATTTAACATCTTTTACTTAACTTTAATTGTTAAAGATCTCACAGGATAGGTACCAGTTGCCACGTTGTCCTGTTTCTGACATTCACTATTGAATATTCGTGTACCTTTATTTGCTAATTTCACCATGTTTCGTCTCCAAGCTTTCCGTGCAAATCCAGCAGGTGAAATAGGGACTTTAAGTCGTGCCAAGAGGACTGAATTACAAACTCTTGCACATGAGTATCAACTCGAAGTTCCCTACCAAGCCAACAAAAATGACCTATACAACCTGTTGCTGGATTACTATTTAGAGCAAGGTAAGATAGACTCTGAAACTCATGAAACTTACTATATTGCAGATAAAACTGATTTGGCGACGATGAAACTCAAACTAGAGCTGGCCAAGATTGAACGCGAGCAGCAAAGGGAAGCCATCGAACAACAAGAACGAGCAGCTGCCATACGAAGAGACGAACAAGAACGCGAGGCTGCTTTGAGGAGAGACGAACAAGAACGCGAAGCTGCTTTGAGGAGAGAAGAACAAGAACGAGAAATCACCCTCAGAGAACGCGAATCTGCTTTGAGGAGAGAAGAACACGAACGTGAGGTCGCATTACTCCGTGAACGTGAACGAGTACAGCTTGAAACCAAACAACGCGAGTTGGAAATACAACGCGAACATGACAAGCAACAAGCGACTCTGGCTCTAGAGTGTCGTCAACGCGAAATCGCCTTGGAAACTTCGCACTTCACTCAACGCCAACAAGCTACTGCCAATCTTCCCGTCAGTTTTAATATATCACATGCAAGTAAGTTAATGCCATCCTTTGTAGAAGCAGAAGTTGATGTGTTTTTCACCACATTTGAAACCCTTGCTAATCAACTCAGTTGGTCTGTCGACCAATGGGCCACACTTCTCAGAGTCCATCTTACAGGTAGAGCTGCAGTCACACTCAGTACTCTGGCGTCTGAGAATGACTACCAGACTCTGAAACAAGCAGTGTTGGACGCCTACCTCCTCTCTACTGAAAGTTATAGAAGGAAATTCCGTGACCACCTGAAGGCAAGTACCACTACCTTCCTCGAGTTTGCTAACACGAAACGGAGGTATTTCATGAAATGGCTGGAAGCAGCACATGTCTCTACTTTTACAGAACTCGTCAACCTGATGCTTGTTGAAGAATTCTTGAGGCGTGTGCCGCCTCCTGTCCGCCTCTACTTAGCAGATAAAGAAGAAACCGACTACCTGAAGTGTGCTAAGTCGGCTGACACTTACAGCCTCATCCACCGGCTGACACCCGAACCATCCTCCAGTAAGAAGTCGTGGTACAGTTACGAGAAGGTGAGCCCCGATCAAGCTGGTTCACAACTGTACTGCAAGTATTGTAGACTCTATGGACATACCATAGACAAGTGTGGTAAGTCTCAATACAAGGGAATCACTGACCAACAAAGACCCAAACCAACTCCTCCTAAGTCCGGTAAGCCTGTGATGAATGTTGGTGTTAATGTTAATGATCTTTCTCTTTTCAGTAACCACCTGTATACTGGAACTGTCTCTGCCAACGGTTCAAATCCGGAGGGACGTTTCAAATTGAAGATCTTGAGGGACACAGCGGCTCTCCAATCGATCATCTTGAAGTCGGCTGTGCCCAACATCACCTACACCGGAGAAACTGTCTTCATCACTGACCTCACTGCTACCACTCCATACCCTCTCGCCAGAGTCCACCTGGATTGTCCCTACGTGAACGGGGAAGTCCAAGTCGCCGTCAGGGCAAAGCCTTTTCCCATGCCTGGAGTGCAACTTCTCCTAGGCAACGACTTGGCAGAAGACCTGCAACCGACCAACCTGATCGTCATGGACAAACCCCAGGTGTGTAACTCTGTGCCAAGTAACCCTATTCTAGAGTATGTTCCAGCAGATGTTCAAGAGAGTGATGAAGTTTCTCCTCCGGTTCTCGTGACCACCCGTGCACAAGCCGCACGTCCACAGCCAGCTGACTCTACTGCTACCGCTGTCCCTCAAGACCCTCAGAAACTTTCCCCGCATCTGACCAAGTTGGAGTTCCGTAAGTTACAGAGGGAAGATCTTACTTTAACACCATTGTTTTTCCAGGCTGAGACTCAACCCGACAGTATTCCTGGGTTCTTCCTAGAGAACGACTTGCTCTACCGCAGATATAGACCCAGTAAACTGAAGGAGGAGGACGATTGGGCCAACATCGAACAACTTGTGATTCCTACCAGCCTGCGGCCCACTATTCTACACCTGGCCCACGGAGCATTCTCCCACTACGGCTTCAACAAGACTTACCATGGGATTCGTCAAGACTACTACTGGCCAGGTATGGTAAATAACGTCAAACAGTACGTAAAACAGTGTCATACATGTCAGATGGCAGGCAAACCGAACATCTCCATTCCCAGAGCGCCACTGATTCCCATACAGATGCCTGCGGAACCTTTCCACAGACTCCTAATAGACTGTGTTGGTCCTTTACCTCGGACCAGTTCAGGTAACGCCTACATCCTAACCATCCTGTGTCCTACCACCAGATTTCCCATAGCAGTTCCAGTGAAGAACATCACGGCTGCTACGGTTATAAAACATCTATTGAAGATCTTCACTCAATACGGATTTCCCAGGGAGATTCAAAGCGACTGTGGTACCAACTTCACCAGTGATCTCTTCAAAAGGACACTGGAGGAGTTCAACATCAAACAGGTATTGTCCAGCCCCTATCATCCTGCTTCACAGGGTTCTCTTGAACGTAGTCATCAGACCATCAAAGCACTCTTGAAAAAGTTTTGTAGTGAAACCTCGA
Organism: Procambarus clarkii; assembly: GCF_040958095.1. NCBI lineage: Eukaryota > Metazoa > Arthropoda > Malacostraca > Decapoda > Cambaridae > Procambarus > Procambarus clarkii. Next base: position 24,852,362 of record NC_091184.1, on the reverse strand, counting down.
AGGATTGGGATAAGCAGATTGACCTAATAATGTGTATTTTCAGAAGTCTCCCCAATGAGTCCCTAGGAGTATCTCCTTATGAGATGCTCTACGGCCGTAAGTGCCGTACTCCCCTTAAGGCTTTCAAAGACTCTCTCAGAGATGCCACCTTCAGTGAGCATCAGAATGTGCCCCAGTTTCTTCAAAACCTTCAACACATTCTAGAGAGAGTCCACCGTTTTGCCCATGATAATCTATTGAAAGCCCAGGAGAGAATGAAGACTCATTACGACCAGACCAGCAAAGTAAGAAAATTCAAGCCGGGAGACTTCGTCCTTGCCTATTTCCCTATCCCAGGTTCACCTTTACAAAACAGGTTTTCAGGACCCTACTGCGTCAAAGAGTGCAGGAATAATAACAACTACGTAATAGAGACTCCAGATAGGCGGCGGAAGACCCAGCTGTGCCACGTCAACCTCCTGAAGCAATATAATGGTACTCCACCCACTGTCCTAATTAACTATTCCACCTTCACAGAACCCTACATCCACAGTGAGACCTTCCCAGCTTCTCCTCCCGAAAGCACTGACAAGGAGTCAGCGCTTTCTAATTCCGAAATCCTTAATGATCTTCCCAAATACTTTCAGGATAACCATAGTGCACCTCTCGTCAAGATCTTCAGAGAACATCAAGAGTTGTTCAGAGATGACCCCCAAGAGTGTAATGTTACCCAGCACGACATCCAACTGCTCCCCGACACCCGGCCGATTCGTCAACCCTTCTACCGAATCAGCCCGAGCAAGAAGGAAGTCATGCGTGCTGAGGTGCAGTACCTCTTGGACCATGGACTGGCTACACCTTGTGAGTCCCCCTGGGCCTCACCTTGTATCTTGGTGCCCAAACCCCAAGGTAAGGTGCGGTTATGCACTGACTATCGTAAACTGAACAATGTCACTGTCAAGGATGCTTACCCCTTGCCAAGGATAGATGACATCCTTGATGCCATTGGTAGTGCCCAGTACTTGTCCCAAGTGGACTTGCTTAAGGGGTACTATCAAGTGTGTCTAACGGAGCGCGCTAAAGAGATATCTGCCTTCATCACTCCTTTTGGACTTTTCAGATATGAACGCCTTCCTTTCGGACTATGTAATGCCCCGGCCACCTTTCAAAGAGCTGTCAACCGTGTCATCCAGGGCTTGGATAACACATACGCCTACCTGGACGATATCGTCGTAGCCTCCAACACCTGGAGTGAAAATCTGCTCCAGCTGCGACGTCTGTTCTCCAAGCTCCTGACAGCCGGCCTCACCATCAACCTGGGCAAGTCCACTTTCGCGAAAGGTAAAGTGCGTTATCTGGGTCATGTTATTGGGAGTGGCAGCATAGCTCCGTTAGACTCACACACTCAAGCCATCCAACAGTATCCACAGCCTACCACCAGGAAGCAGCTCCTGCGCTTCCTTGGTCTTGCCTCTTACTACCGTAGGTTTGTGAGGAATTTCAGTACAGTCGCCACACCTCTAATTCTATTAACCAGTCCCAAGCAACGGTATAATTGGACCATACAGCAAACCGTTGCTTTCGAACAACTCAAATTCCTCCTCTGTTCTAACCCCATTCTCGCCTCTCCAGATATCACCAAGCCTTTCGTCCTTCATGTCGACGCCAGTGGTACCGGCGTTGGTGGTGTCCTGATGCAACAACGAGGCGAGGAAGTTCTACCTGTCAGCTACTACAGCTACAAACTGAAACCACACCAGAGGAACTACAGCACTATTGAAAATGAGCTACTATCCATCGTCCTGAACCTCCAACACTTCGCTCCGTACCTACAAGGCGCCAGGTCTACCACCATCTTCTCAGACCACAACCCTCTCCGCTTCCTACATCAAGCCCAATTCTCCAACCAGCGTCTTCTACGATGGGCTCTGTATTTACAAGACTTCAACCTGGAGATCCGCTATATCAAGGGTTCTGACAACACCATAGCCGATGCCCTCTCCAGAGTTTATGAAGTAGAAGCGACTCCATCCATTACTCCACCACATAACGACGTACTTCTTCCAGAACCGCAGGCTTCGGGGGAGAGTTGTGACAATAATCTCCTTCAAGAGATTGAGCCTGCTCTTCCCTCTAAAAATACGTCGCAACAAACTATATAAAACTACTAGGGAAGAAATGTCCAACAACGACAACAACATCTCCAAGGTTTGCCAGAGCGCAAAACGTATGCAGCCAGGGACACCTGTTCAGACTCAAACCGCCAAACTACCTGTTGATCGCTGCCGGCTCCTCGCTGATTGGTCGCCGGCCGGGCTGCAACTGCACTCCACCCCCCCATACTACTTGATGTCTGGGGTCGCCACGACCTCAGACCTCAGAATATTCAATGCTTCCACAGTTAACACTTCTCCCGGCTAGACGTAAGCGTGTACTGAGAGAGGTGGTAGCTTAAAGCCAATATTCCAGCACCTCACATTTCTTTTTGTATTGCACTTCTTGTTATTTTGTCTTAACGTAACTTTTCATTGTGTCATTTAATTATTCTTATTATTTTGATTGATTGATTTTATTATACGAATTTGTTTGTGCATTTTATTCATGTTTTATTTCTTTAACGTAATTAAAATTTCATTGTTAAAATTTACTTGTGTTTTGTGTGTCTTCTCCTTACCTTACCACAGACGAAGTTCCAGTTTTCTATTTTTTTTTATAACTATGTGACGAGGCCATACCCCTAGCCTTAAACAGCCGAACACCAACGCGTTACCGTCACAATATATATATACAAAAGTTGTTATATTCTTGTACAGTCACTAGTACGCGTAGCCTTTCGGGCAGGTCCCTGGAATACGACCCCCACCGCGAAAAATCGTTTTTACAACCAAGTACACATTTTACTGTTGAGTTAAAATAGAGGCGAATTAACAAACTAACATTGAACATAGAAAAGACTTACTACATCTTATTTGGAAGCAAATCATCAAATGCAATTCAGCTACAGATAGACAACATTAAAATCAGTAATAAAAATGATAGCAAGTTTCTTGGCCTATTTCTAGACAAAGAAACTCAACTTCTGCACCCACATTCAACACATAACTAAGAAAGCCTCTAAGACAGTTGGTATACTCTCTAAAATAAGATATAGTCACTGCTTTCACAGCAAAGCGGTTAAGTTCTGTGGGGAAGAAAATGTATTACCATGATTTGTGCATCTGTGCATGGGGGTCTACCACTGCAAACCACCTTAAGCCCATCATCACACAGCAAAAATCTGCTATCAGAATAATAACTAACTCTGCTTTCAGACAACACTCAGCTCCCTTGTTTAAATCCCTAAACATGCTAAATATTAACTCCCTCAATACATTCTCTTGTGTCAACTACATTTACAAAACCCTGTTCTTAAATGCAAACCATGCTCTGAAACTCTCCCTGGACAGATGTAATAGGACCCATTATCACCACACCAGAAATAAATATCTCTTTGATATCCCCAGGATCAAACTTAATCTGTGTAAACACTCTATGCAAATTAAGGGACCTAGTCTAGCCGGTCGAGGGAGCCGGTCGGCCGAGCGGACAGCACGCGGGACTTGTGATCCTGTGGTCCTAGGTTCGATCCCAGGTGCCGGCGAGAAACAATGGGCAGAGTTTCTTTCACCCTATGCCCCTGTTACCTAGCAGTAAAATAGGTACCTGGGTGTTAGTCAGCTGTCACGGGCTGCTTCCTGGGGGTGGAGGCCTGGTCGAGGACCGGGCCGCGGGGACACTAAAGCCCCGAAATCATCTCAAGATAACCTCAAGATAGTCTATGGAACTCACTCCCTAGTGAATTGAAAAACTGTAAAACTTTTGCCTTATTTAAAAGCAAAACCAAAAAGTACCTAACTTCATCTTCTTAGTTTCCTACACTGAGCTTTAAATTTGCTCTGTACCTAGTGTTACCCAATCTCCTAATTTTTATGTAATATCAAACAACCTTATCATTGTGTTCATTGCTGTTTTCTTTTATGTGCTAGCCATATGCTGTATTGTGACTACCAATTTTTGTCAACTACCATTCAAGCTGTCATTGCAATCAATCTTATATTGTTTCTGCTGTATTGTGCCTACCAATTTGTTGTCAACTACCATTCAAGCTGTCATTGCAATCAATCTTAGCTACCTATGTGCTTTAATATACTGTACCTACAATTTTCTCTCATCTTTTTTTTCATTTCATGTAATCTGTTATCATTTTTTTGTCTATAAATTTTGCAAGTATTTACCTCCTTAAAATTTTCTTAGATTAAGGACCTGCCCGAAACGCTGCGCGTGCTATAGTGGTTTTACAAGACTGTAATTGCCATATTTGTATCCTCACATTCCTTATGTACATTCTTGTATATGCATAAATAAATAAATAAATAAATAAATAAATAAATTTGGTGTCTAACCGACTAAGTAGTGCGCACACGCATCGAGCGGAGTACTTCAAAGCGCGCCTGCGGACTTAGCGACCTCTTGCTCGCCTCCTCCTCGACAGATACACAACAAAACGCCCACCCTTCTTCCCCGGTTTTACTTTCCAAGGGAAGACGCTAAAGCAGTTTGCTGGGGACACTTGTTCCATCTTGCAACGAATTTGTGTTACCTTGGGGGTGCTCCGACGGAACCCCCAAAGTGATAAGCCAAGAATACCAAGAATTGGAATTACCGTAAATTCAATCATGCAACTTTCAATTAGAGATGTCTCTTCACTGTATTTGATTTAATACATTATCATTATAATGACTATCCATTAATTTTATTTCTGTATAGTAATTTATGGTTATTCACTAATCATTATTAGTCACCATAATTAATTTCCCTTTAATTATCTATTTATTCGTTATAATGAGCTTTATGCTTCTTCATTTAAGGATTATCAATTGTTTAATCAATAATTATGATTATTATTATTAATTAATTATTTGTATTTTTTTAATAATTAATTATTATTAATATTATAAAAATAAAATAAGTCCCCCCACTCTATGAGCGTTTTCTTCCAACCGCAGAAATTATGTTCCTAAGTCTGCTCTCCTCTCACTATATCATGCATTAATCTACCCCCTATCTTAATTATGGTATCTGTGCATGGGGGTCTACCACTGCAAACCATCTTAAGCCCATCATCACCCAGCAAAAATCTGCTATCAGAATAATAACTAACTCTGCTTTCAGGCAACACTCAGCTCCCTTGTTTAAATCCCTAAACTTGCTAAATATTAACTCCCTCCACACATTCTCTTGTGTCAACTACATTTACAAAAAACTGTTCTTAAATGCAAACCATGCTCTGAAACTCTCCCTGGACAGATGTAATAGGACCCATTATCACCACACACCAGAAATAGATATCTCTTTGATATCCCCAGGGTCAAACTTAATCTGTGTAAACACTATGTAAATTAAGGGACCTAGTCTATGGAACTTACTCCCTAATGGATTGAAAAGCTGTCAAACATTTGCCTTATTTAAAAGCAACCCCAAAAAGTACCTATAAATAATAAATAAATAAATGTTTATTTAGGTAAGGTACACACATACAAGAGATTTTACAAAGAATGATGGATTTATAGATAGAGTTAGTACATACAATGCCTAAAGCCACTATTACGCAAAGCGTTTCGGGCATGAAAAACATTAAATGACTAAGGCTTAATACTAATTGAGTATAAAGAATAAAATGTGTTGAGAACAAATAAAAATAAAGATAAAAAAGGGGGGAACATGGCTGAAAAAGCAGCACAAATACAATTAGGTCGACAAACAGCGTTGATTAAAAAAACAGACATGGATTGACAATAGAGGGGTAAGGTAGGTTACAGGGAATTTATTAGGTAGTGCTTCGTTTTTATCTTAAACTGGTTGAGAGAGGTACAGTCTTTAACATGGTTGGGAAGGTCATTCCACATTCTGGGTCCCTTGATTTGTAGAGCATTTCTAGTTTGATTAAGTCGTACTCTAGGAATATCAAAACTGTATTTATTTCTGGTGTGGTGCTCATGGGTTCTGTTACAACCTTCAATGAAGCTTTTGAGGTCAGGCGCTGAACGCATTACAACTGTAATGCGCTGAACGCATTACAGTTCAGCGTTCAGCGTTCAGCGATACCAACTTTAATCTACAAAAAAGCCTCCAGATCTTTAGCCCCTGCTATTGCTTTGCTCTTCAACAAGTCACTTGAACTCCAAACCTTTCCAGATATTCTAAAAAAGCGAGAGTAACGCCTGTCCACAAATGTGGTGATCTCACAGATGTTAACAACTACAGACCTATATCAATCCTGCCAAACTTGTCAAAAATTTTTGAAAAACTAATCTATTAGCAGCTTTACTCATATCTAGCCAAACTCAATATACTTAGCCCTTGCCAATATGGCTTCAGGGCCAAAAAAAGCACTAACGATGCACTTATTAGTATGCTTAACTCGATTCATACAGCTCTTGATAAAAATGAGTTCCCTGTTGGGTTATTTGTGGACCTGCGAAAAGCTTTCGATACTGTCAACCACCAAAACCTTCTTCTTAAATTACATCATTATGGTGTCAGAGGACACTCCCTACAATACCTCAAATCCTACCTTACTGACAGGCTCCAATGTGTTTCTGTGAATAATACAATTTTTCCCACCCTACCCATCAACATTGGTGTTCCCCAGGGCAGCATACTTGGCCCTCTCCTCTTTCTCATCTACATTAATGACCTTCCAAATGCCTCCCAACACCTCAAACCAATCCTATTTGCTGACGACACAACCTTCATTTACTCCAGTCCTGATCCCCTTGCTCTAAATGCCACAGTAAATACTGAGCTAAATAAAGTCCATCTGTGGCTAACTGCCAACAAACTCACCCTTAACATTGACAAAACTTTCTATATTCTGTTTGGCAATAAATCCTCTAATCAAATAAATCTCAAAATAAACAATACCCAAATTTGTAACAAATTAGATGGCAAATTCCTTGGCATTCTCATTGACCAGAAGCTGAATTTCCAGGGACACATTCTAAACATATCCAAAAAAGTTTCAAAAACTGTGGGCATTCTTTCTAAGATCAGATATTATGTACCACGCCCTGCCCTGGTGACTCTCTATTACTCCCTTATCTATCCATATCTCAACTATGGTATTTGTGCTTGGGGCTCTACTACCCAAAATCACTTACGTCCTCTAATTACTCAACACAAAGCTGCTATTAGGACAATATCCAATTCTGGCCCCAGACATCACTCGGTACCCCTACTCAAATCCCTGAATATGTTAGACATTAAGTCACTGCACATTCTCTCATGTGTATTATACATATATAAAACGCTAAACTGTAATGCCAATACTGATCTCAAAAGCTTCATAGAAGGTTGTAACAGAACCCATGAGCACCACACCAGAAATAAATACAGTTTTGATATTCCTAGAGTACGACTTAATCAAACCAGAAATGCTCTACAAATCAAGGGGCCCAGAATGTGGAATGACCTTCCCAACCATGTTAAAGACAGTACCTCTCTCAACCAGTTTAAGTTAAAAACGAAGCTATACCTAATAAATTCCCTGTAACCTACCTTACCCCTCTATTGTCAACCTATGTATGTTTTTTGTTTTTTTTTTGTTTTTCAAATCAACGCTGTTTTAATGTAATTTTCTGTAATAATTTGTAATTGTATTTGTGCTGTTTTTTCAACAATGTTCCCCCCTCTTTTACCCCTATTTTATTTGTACTCAACGCATTTTTTTCTTTTTACCCATTAGTTTTAAGCTTTAGTCAGTAGCGTTTTTTCCTGCCCGAAACGCTTTGCGTAATAGTGGCTTTAGGCATTGTATGTACTAGCTCTATCTATAAAGCCAACAAACTTTGTAAAATCTCTTTATGTATGCACCTTTGCCTAAATAAAAATTATTATTATTATTATTATTATATTATTGTTTTATATATGTATAATACACAAGAGATAATGTGCAGTGACTTAATATCTAACAAATTTGTCAACCCTTAACATTGACAAAACTTTCTATATTCTGTTTGGCAATAAATCCTCTAATCAAATAAATCTCAAAATAAACAATACCCAAATTTGTAACAAATTAGATGGCAAATTCCTTGGCATTCTCATTGACCACAAGCTGAATTTCCAGGGACACATTCTAATATATCAAAAAAAGTTTCAAAAACTGTGGGCATTCTTTCTAAGATCAGATATTATGTACCACGCCCTGCCCTGGTGACTCTCTATTACTCCCTGATCTATCCATATCTCAACTATGGTATTTGTGCTTGGGGCTCTACTACCCAAAATCACTTACGTCCTCTAATTACTCAACACAAAGCTGCTATTAGGACAATATCCAATTCTGGCCCCAGACATCACTCAGTACCCCTATTCAAATCCCTGAATATGTTAGACATTAAGTCACTGCACATTCTCTCATGTGTACTATACATATACAAAACGCTAAATTGTAATGCCAATCCTGATCTCAAAAGCTTCATAGAAGGTTGTAACAGAACCCATGAGCACCACACCAGAAATAAATACAGTTTTGATATTCCTAGATTACGACTTAATCAAACCAGAAATGCTCTACAAATCAAGGGGCCCAGGATGTGGAATGACCTTCCCAACCATGTTAAAGACAGTACCTCTCTCAACCAGTTTAAGTTAAAAACGAAGCTATACCTAATAAATTCCCTGTAACCTACCTTACCTCTCTATTGTCAACCCATGTATGTTTTTTGTTTTTTTTTTGTTTTACAATTCAACGCTGTTTTAATGTAATTTTCTGTAATAATTTGTAATTGTATTTGTGCTGTTTTTTCAACAATGTTCCCCCCTCTTTTACCTCTATTTTTATTTGTACTCAACGCATTTTTTTCTTTTTACCCATTAGTTTTAAGCTTTAGTCAGTAGCGTTTTTTCCTGCCCGAAACGCTTTGCGTAATAGTGGCTTTAGGCATTGTATGTACTAGCTCTATCTATAAAGCCAACAAACTTTGTAAAATCTCTTTATGTATGCACCTTTGCCTAAATAAAAATTATTATTATTATTATTATTATATTATTGTTTTATATATGTATAATACACAAGAGATAATGTGCAGTGACTTTATATCTAACATATTTGTCAACCCTTAACATTGACAAAACTTTCTATATTCTGTTTGGCAATAAATCCTCTAATCAAATAAATCTCAAAATAAACAATACCCTAATTTGTAACAAATTAGATGGCATATTCCTTGGCATTCTCATTGACCACAAGCTGAATTTCCAGGGACACATTCTAATATATCAAAAAAAGTTTCAAAAACTGTGGGCATTCTTTCTAAGATCAGATATTATGTACCACGCCCTGCCCTGGTGACTCTCTATTACTCCCTTATCTATCCATATCTCAACTATGGTATTTGTGCTTGGGGCTCTACTACCCAAAATCACTTACGTCCTCTAATTACTCAACACAAAGCTGCTATTAGGACAATATCCAATTCTGGCCCCAGACATCACTCAGTACCCGTATTCAAATCCCTGAATATGTTAGACATTAAGTCACTGCACATTCTCTCATGTGTACTATACATATACAAAACGCTAAATTGTAATGCCAATCCTGATCTCAAAAGCTTCATAGAAGGTTGTAACAGAACCCATGAGCACCACACCAGAAATAAATACAGTTTTGATATTCCTAGAGTACGACTTAATCAAACCAGAAATGCTCTACAAATCAAGGGGCCCAGGATGTGGAATGACCTTCCCAACCATGTTAAAGACAGTACCTCTCTCAACCAGTTTAAGTTAAAAACGAAGCTATACCTAATAAATTCCCTGTAACCTACCTTACCTCTTTATTGTCAACCCATGTATGTTTTTTGTTTTGTTTTTTGTTTTACAATTCAATGCTGTTTTAATGTAATTTTCTGTAATAATTTGTAATTGTATTTGTGCTGTTTTTTCAACAATGTTCCCCCCTCGTTTACCTCTATTTTTATTTGTACTCAACGCATTTTTTTCTTTTTACCCATTAGTTTTAAGCTTTAGTCAGTAGCGTTTTTTCCTGCCCAAAACGCTTTGCGTAATAGTGGCTTTAGGCATTGTATGTACTAGCTCTTATCTATAAAGCCAACAAACTTTGTAAAATCTCTTTAAGTATGTACCGTTGCCTAAATAAAAATTATTATTATTATTATTATTATTATTCAGAGATTTGAGTAAGGGTACCAAGTGATGTCTGGGGCCAGAGTTGGATATTGTCCTAATAGCAGCTTTGTGTTGGGTAATAAGAGGACGTAAATGTTTTTGGATAGTAGAACCCCAAGCACAAATACCATAGTTGAGGTATGGATAGATAAGGGAGTAATAGAGAGTAACCAGGGCAGGGCGGGGTACATAATATCTGATGTTAGAAAGAATGCCAACAGTTTTTGAAACTTTTTTTTATATATTTAGAATGTAACCCTGGAAATTCAGCTTGTGGTCGATGAGAACGCCAAGGAATTTGCCATCTAATTTGTTACAAATTTGGGTATTGTTTATTTTGAGATTTATCTGATTAGAGGATTTATTGCCAAACAGAATATAAAACGATTTGTCAATGTTAAGGGTGAGTTTGTTGGCGGTTAGCCAAAGATGGACTTTCTCTAGCTCAGTATTTACTGTGGCATTTAGAGCAAGGGGGTCAGGACTGGAGTAAATGAAGGTTGTGTCGTCAGCAAATAGAATTGGTTTGAGGTGTTGGGAGGCATTTGGAAGGTCATTAATGTAGATGAGAAAGAGGAGAGGGCCATGTATGCTGCCCTGAGGAACACCAATGTTGATGGGTAGGGTGGGAGAAATTGTATTATTCACAGAAACATACTGGAGCCTGTCAGTAAGATAAGATTTGAGGTATTGCAGGGAGTGTCCTCTGACTCCATAATGATGTAATTTAAGAAGAAGGTTTTGATGGTTGACAGTGTCAAAAGCCTTACGCAGGTCCACAAATAACCCAACAGGAAACTCCTTTTTATCAAGAGCTGCGTGAATTAAGTTAATCATACTAATAAGTGCATCGTTAGTGCTTTTTTGGGTCTGAAGCCATATTGACAAGAGCTAAGTATATTGTGTTTGGCTAGAAAAGAGTAAAGCTGCTTGTAGATTAGTTTTTCGAATATTTTTGACAAGTTAGGCAGGATTGATATAGGTCTGTAGTTGTTAACATCTGTGAGATCACCACATTTGTGGACAGGGGTTACTCTTGCTTTTTTTAGAATGTCCGGAAAGGTTTGGAGTTCAAGTGACTTGTTGAAGAGCAATGCAATAGCAGGGGCTAGAGATCTGGAGGCTTTTTTGTAAATTAAAGTTGGTATCTCCTCGAGGGCACCAGACTTGGTTTTAAGGGAAAGGATTATTTCATTGACATCAGTGGAACTAGTAGGCTTTAGGTACAGAGACTGTGGATAGTTACCTGTAAGATAGTCCTTAACATCAGTACAGGAAGATGAAATATCATTTGCAAGGGATGACCCAATGGAAGAGAAGAACCTATTGAACTCAATAGCAGAATCAGAGGCTGAAAGCTGACCAGCGTTATTGAAAAGGAGTGTTGGTTTGTTATTTAAAATCTTCTTTGATCCCAATATTTGTGAAATTGTGCTCCAAGTTTTTTTAATGTTGCTCTTTATTTGGGTAAATTTATATTCATAGTTTTTAGTTGATGTAATTTAAGAAAAAGGTTTCGGTGATTGACAGTATCAAAAGCCTTACGCAGGTCCACAAATAACTCAACAGGGAACTCATTTTTATCAAGAGCTGCATGAATCAAGTTAATCATACTAATAAGTGCATCGTTAGTGCTTTTTTTGGGTCTGAAGCCATATTGACAAGAGCTAAGTATATTGTGTTTGGCTAGATAAGAGTAAAGCTGCTTGTAGATTAGTTTTTCAAATATTTTTGACAAGTTAGGCAGGATTGATATAGGTCTGTAGTTGTTAACATCTGTGAGATCACCACATTTGTGGACAGGGGTTACTCTCGCATTTTTTAGAATATCTGGAAAGGTTTGGAGTTCAAGTGACTTGTTGAAGAGCACTGCAATAGCAGGACCTAATTTCATCTTCTTAGTTTCCTACACTGAGCTTTAAATTTGCTCTGTACCTAGTGTTACCCAATCTCCTAATTTTTATGTATTTAACCCAAACAACCTTATCATTGTGTTCATTGTTGTATTCTTTTATGTGCTAGCCATATGCTGTATTATGCCTACCAATTTTTGTCAACTACCATTCACGCTGTCATTGCAATCAATCTGAGCTACCTATGTGCTTTAATATACCTTCAATTTTCTCTCATCTTTATTTTTTTTCTTGCCTTGTAACTGGTATTATTTTTTATAAATTTTGCAAGTATTAACCTACTTAAAATTTTCTTAGATTAAGGACCTGCCCGAAACGCTGCGCGTACTAGTGGCTTTACAAGATTGTAATTACCATATTATGTATCCTCACAATCCCAATGTACCTTCTTGTTTACGCATAAATAAATAAATAAATAAATAAATAAATAAATAAATAAATAAATAAATAAATAAATAAATAAATAAATATAACTAACACGAAGGACTCCTCTTCACGAGATTCACCAGCTTTTGTTTATGTTCCAAAATTTCTCGCACAGGGCGCACGACCTCCCCACTATCCCAGGTGGGCTTGGGCCTTTCACAGGAGCGCGCTGGAGAGCGCGGTAAATTCTGAAAAGTGTATACTTTTTTCAACTTTGTCAGCTCAATTCTCGTCCTAAGATTTTCAATTTGGTATCAATGTGTTCGCAATAGAATTCTCTACAAGACTAAATGCATATATACTCCAAAAGCCCGGCTTACTATCCGCAACTACAGAGGAAGTGAGAGAAAGATACCCGGGCGCGCACAAGAGGGATAAAATGTTTACACTCTTTTCAGTTTTGTCAACTCAGTTCTCGTGCTAGTTCTTTCATTTTGGTATCAATGTGTTCGCAATAGAATTCCCAACAGAAGTATATGCATATAATGTAAAACGCAGCAGCGATCTCCACCCCTTGACGTGATGAAAACAGGGCCGCGGTTACCAGAAAGAGAGCTCTGCGCCACCCAAAGTGCCTCTCATTACATTAGAGGGCGCGGTAATTCTGAAAAGTGTATACTTTTTTCAACTTTGTCATCTCAGTTCTCGTCCTAGGTTTTTCAATTTGGTATCAATGTGTTCGCAATAGAATTCTCTACAGGACTAAATCAATATAAATCCCAAAAGCCCGGCGAGAAAGTGAGAGTTTCTTACCCGGGAGCGGGCAAGAGCTCACTCTTCACTTTGGACATCTCACTTCTCGTCCTAGGTCTTTCCTTTTGGTATCATTGAGTTCGCAATAGAATTCTCTACCGGAGTATAAGCATATATAAAGTCCAAATGTCCGGCGTACCACCCACAGCAAACAGAGAATGTGACAGAGCGTTAACCCCGTGAGCGCTAATGAAGAGCAATAAAATGGGCATTCTGTTTTCAACTTTGTTACCTCAATTCTGGTCCTAGGTCTTTCATTTCGGTATCAATGTATTCGCAATGAAATTCCCTACAGGTGTATATGCATATAATATCCAAAACCGGAACAAAGTCTTCCCGAAAACGCCTCTACTGTTGCCGCACTGAGGACTCAATGCTGAGTCTTCTCCGGGCGAAAGGTGTAATTAATTGAAATCGATCCCAGTGTTATGTAGTAGAGAAAAATTGACTTATATCCAGTTTACGTAAAGCTATGAGTGGTCGACAGTACACTTAGATGACGGAGCAAACTTACGAAGGTTTTCTTCTTAGTGTAGCTACCTGAATACCGACGTAGCCGCCACGAAGGCGTTAAGAAGAAAAACATTCGTAAGTACCTTCGTGAATCTGGCCCCAGCACTCTTATGATGATAAGCTACTGAATGCCACTATAAAAACATATGTATCTTCACTTGAGTTTTATATATGTCTATGGTAACGTATTTAAAATGAAGCTTATATTTCTATCTTTCTTAAGACATAAAACATTTGGCATATTCCTAGACAAGAGACTCAACTTCAGTACCCACATACAACACATAACTAAGAAAGTCTCTAAAACAGTTGGTATACTCTCCAAAATCAGATATTATGTTCCTAACTCTGCTCTCATCTCTCTATATTATGCACTAATCTATCCCTATCTCAACTATGGTATCTGTGCATGGGGTTCAACCACTGCAAACCACCTCAAGTCCATCACCATCCAACAAAAATCTGCTATCAGAATAATATCAAATTCTGCTTTCAGACAACACACAGCCTCCTTGTTTAACTCCCTAAACATGCTAAACATAATCTCACTCCACAAATTCTCTTGTGTCAACTACATTTACAAAACCCTGTTCTTAAATGCAAATCCTTGTCTGAAAATCTTCTTGGACAGATGTAATAGGACCCATTATCGCCACACCAGACATAAATATCTCTTTGATATCCCCAGAGTTAAACTTAATCTGTGTAAACACTCTATGCAAATAAAGGGACCCAGTTTTTGGAACTCACTCCCTACTGAATTGAAAAGCTGTCCAACTTTTACACCATTCAAAATCAATACTAAAAAGGACCTAATTTCATCTTCATAGTTTTTCACTTTTTGCCTTAAAATTGCACTGTATCAATTGCTACCCAATCTCCCAACCTTTATGTTCCCAATTTGAACATCTCTACCATTGTGATCATTGCTGTTTTCTTATCTGTGCTGCCAATCTGTTGTATGGTGTTTATAAATCTTGTTTATCTGTATCTTTTGCTACCCAGTCTCCCAATCTTTATGTACCCAATCTGAACATCTTTACCATTGTGATCATTGCTGTCTTATATGTGCTGTCAATCTGCTGTTTGGTGTCTATTAACCTTGTTTAAATTACTAATCAAGCTGTCAATGTAATTAATCAGAGCTTTAATATAACAATGTGCTTTAATATACCTACTTATCTCTCTCATCTCATTTTTCTCTTGTAATGTATCTTTATCATTTATCAATTCTGATTGAAATTACCTACTTAAAATTATCTGCTAGATTAAGGACCTGCCCGAAACGCTGTGCGTACTAGTGGCTTTACAAGAATGTAAATACTGTACTATCCAATGTATTCTCACAAACCCAATGTACCTTCTTGTATATATATAAATAAATAAATAAATAAATAAATAAATAAATAAATAAATAAATAAATAAATAAATTTGCGTTTATTAACGAATTTATGTGAAATAAGCATAGTTCTGAGAGAGAGTTGCTCTGTCGATCAGTCTGTGCAGGGTTGGAGCTCGGCGATTATAAAAATACAAGTATCTTCGCTTTTTATTCAAATATCCCCATGGTAAAGTATTTAAAATGAAGCTTATATTTCTATCTTTCTTGAGACATAAAACTCTTACGTTTATTAAGGAATCTGCGTGAAATAACCATTGATCTGAAATGAATATTGCGGGTTTCCAGCTCTACGAGCCATTAAATATGCAACCTATATACAACAACATATATCTTCGGTTTTACTTTAAATATTGTCCTTTAAAAGTTTTGTGATATACTGTAGATCCTGTTTCCAACATGGGCAACCATTTTGGAAACGCCACACAAGGGTTGACCCGATTGATACATGGGTCAGATTCCATTAAGGTTCAGGACCTAGATTCAGGAAGCTCTGTGTATTTCTTCGTAAGTGGGTTTGCTACGAAGGTTCCTAAGTGCGCCCTAAGAAGATGCTTAGGTGCGATTCAATAAGGTATACTTAGGAAGAAAATTGTTGGTTCACCTGCGTGCCGATAGAGGTCACTACTGTGTTTCGTTTGGCCAATCAGAGAGCAGCAACATTCTTCATATTGAAGATTTAGCGCTGGCATATAGGAGCTCTACTGCCTCCTATTTACGTCTAATTTTCTTATAAAATTAGTATATTTCGAAGTAAAACAATGTTTTTTCAACTTCTACAGCCAGCATCGACATTGTAGTAAACAAATGTTACATTTGTTGTTTACCTACGTAATTCTAAGAGATACTGTGTAGCTGTCCTTGTTGCTCGGAAGATGCGCTGACAATTATTGTATATATTTACTGAATTTACCCAAGGGCCACTAACTATCTAGTGGCCTCGAAGAGGACAGAAAGCCGGCGGCTTGTTAAAGGGCCCGCCAATTGTCTTAATGATATTTTTTAGCTGGAATTTGGCATTTACGGCTTCAGCGGGTAGGCGGTTCCATGGGTTTATAGCCCTCTTGGTGGAAAAAAAAACATCTGTTTTCAGTCCTACTTGAGAGAACATACTCTCCAACACTATATCTGTGATTGTCCTGTTATCAGTGACTTCATACCAAATCGTATGAGGTATTTTGAGCTCTGTAATTACTTCATACACTCAGGAATATTGGAAGATATTCTTGTGCTGCACCCAGATTTTGCCAGTGGAGGCTAATAGATCAGCATTAAGTATTTTGTTCTCTCCTAATTCCATGTATGACTGGCCATCCTGTGAGGTGAGGATGTTGGGTGAGCTTGTAGCTGGTTTTTGATCTACACTGTGTGGTCCTTTATACAGAATAGGGAAGCAGCACATTGCTATGTATACCTAAACATGTTTAAAAATACATTGTTTGAGAGGAGTTTTGTAGAAACTGGTAAGAGTAATTATAATATAATGTTTCCATGATTCAGTGCTTACCTCTTGTGAAAATTGCTTAGAGTTGTTTAGTCAGATTTGATTTGTTTTTTGTATTGAAGCTGGTATTTTCTAAATGGATTCCATGTACAGTATGTCTAACCATCCTGTGAGATGGGAGTATTAGATAAACTTATAGCTAGTTTTTTATCTACACTGTGTAATATTCCATATAGAATAGGGTAGCAGCACATTGCTGTGTATACCTAATCTTCTTAATAAAAAAAATCAGTAATAAAGATTTTAAATTATAGTTTGTATTATTACAAATACAGTACTGTATTATCCTTATTAAATCATGTTGACCATGGATCATTAAGATCTCATGTTGATATGTAATACAAGTCATATTTCTTTTGAACTACTAATCCATGCTAATCATTCATTAAATTGTGCATTATGTCTCAATTTTTCACTTCCTTGGATATACTGTACAGTACAAAAAGATAGGATAAAAATAAACCAGTAATATTTCTTTCATTATATTTTTCATTTAAATAACTGCATCAATATTTTTACAGCTGACAGGATTTGTTTTACCATACAGGTGCATTATTTGTTAAAAAAAATTTGGTTTATTGTTACACACAATGGTGCTACATAGCCTTCCCAGCTTGGTGCCTTCTTTTAATACTTACTGATTAAAAAATAAATAATAAATACATTTTATTCAGGAAAAGTACATACAGTTGATTTACAAACATAATGTTGGATTTATAGACAGAGCTAGTACATACAATACCTAAAGCCACTAATACTCATAGCATTTCGGGCAAGGTGTGGGGGAAAAAACACAGACTAAAACTTAGTAATCGGGATTAGGTATAAATTGTGTTGAAAGAAGGAATAAAAAATACAAAAAGGGGGGTTAGCATAGCATAACTCAGCAATTGCACATGTTGGTGAACAGCATTGTTTAAAAAATAGCAAGACATGGGTTGACATTTAGGAGGTAAGTTAGGTTACATGGAGTTAATTAGGCAGTACTTGGTTTAACTCTTAAACTGGTTGAGAGAGGTACAGCCTTTGACATGATTCGGGAGGTCATTCCACATTCTGGGTCCCTTGATTTGTAGAGCACTTCAAGTTTGGTTACACACAGCCAAATTGAGTAACAGGAAGAGGTCTTGGACACAAATTTGTTCCATGCTAAATGTAGAGGAATCAGCTGAGTATTCCTCAAATAAAATAAGTTGCCTCAGCTTATAAGGTAAATAAAATAAGCATTTCTCAAATAAGTAGCTGCCTCACCTCACTGCCTTACTGCTACATAGCCTTCCCGGCATGGTGCCTTCTTTTGATAATTACTTGTTCCACACCCAAATTGTATAACAGGAAGAGGTTTTGGACCCCTACTTCCCTCTCTCTTTTTTAATAATCTACAGTATATAGTCATAATTATAGCTTTAAGTATTCAATGAATAAAGTTTGTGACATTTTTACCCTTCTCCTTACCTAACATCATTTGTGCAGCATATTTTTATTTTATGTTTCACCCAGATTTAATTTCAAAATAAAACCAAACTAAATAAATTAGAAATGGGTATGTATACCTAAGGTACACCCTTACTACTAGGTGAACAGGGGCATTTGGTGATAGTAAATGATCCCATCAGGCAGGGCTCATCACCGTCTCTCATATTTCATGTTCACCAGTGTTTATTTACTTAATAACTACTGGTATAATATCTTGCTATTATAAAACTAATTCTACTATCATCAAACACATATTTACTTCAAGTTTCAAGCAGAGAATGCATATATAACTAACACGAAGGACTCCTCTTCACTAGATTCACCAGCTATAATATTTTGGTCATGTTCCAATATCATAAATCGATCCCAGTGTTATGTAGTAGAGAAAAAATGACTTATATCCAGTTTACGTAAAGCTACGAGTGGTCGAAACCACACTTAATTCCCGGAATGAACTTACGAAGGTTTTTCCACTTAGGGTAGCTCTTTGAATACGGACCTAGCCGCCACGAAGGCGCTAAGAAGGAATTCGTTCTTAGCTAAGAGGAAAAATCTTCGTAAGTACCTTCCTGAATGCGGCCCCTGAACACATCCACTATGGGAGAGCTGTTTCCTTCAAAAAGTATAATCGTGTGACATTATGTTTAAAGAAACAATTCCAAGTACATTCTTTGATTAAAAAACATGAGAATAAATACAAGTGTTAATTTTAAATGACTAGATATAAACAAAATTAAGAGGTTGGAAAAATGATATGTGGAACCAGACCAAAACATTGGAACGCTCAGGCAATGAGAGAGTAAACAACCGCCGCCATTTTAGCAGGCTGGTGATGTCCAGCACGAGCATTAAGGGAAAACCTTGACACAAACTGCACTTATCATAAAGAAGAAGCACCACCATTGACCGCCAAGTGCTCACATCAAGTCTAACTCTAAGAAACAACACTCAAGCCTTGACGCTTCTCCCAACATCCGGGGGAGAAAACCTTCACACAAACTGCACCTGTCATAAAGAAGATGAAGACTCACCAGTGTCCACAGTGTCCGAAGGTATTCACCGGTGCTTCACATGTGAAGACTCACATGTTAGTGCATTCAGGAGAGAAACCTCATGAGTGTCCAGAGTGTGGGAAGAAATTCAGTCAGCTTGGAAATATGAAGACTCACATGTTAGTGCATTCAGGAGAGAAACCTCATGAGTGTCCAGAGTGTGGAAAGAGATTTATTCGTCTTGGAGATATGAAGACTCACATGCTTGTGCATTCAGGAGAGAAACTTCATGAGTGTCCAGGGTGTGGAAAGAGATTTAGTCGTCTTGGAGATATGAAGTCTCACATGTTAGTGCATGTGGATCAGAGACCTTTTCAATGTGCCGAGTGTGGCAAAAAATTTAGAGAACGTGGAGCTATAATAAGGCACATGTTAGTGCATTCAGGTGTTAAACCTCATGAGTGTCCAGAGTGTGGAAAGAGATTTATTCGTCTTGGAGATATGAAGTCTCACATGTTAGTGCATTCAGGAGACAAACCTCATGAGTGTTCAGAGTGTGGAAAGAGATTTAGTCGTCTTGGAGATATGAAGTCTCACATGTTAGTGCATTCAGGTGACGAACCACATGAGTGTCCAGTGTGTGGGAAGAGATTCAATCGGCGTGGACATATGAAGTCTCACATGTTAGTGCATTCAGGTGACAAACTTCATGAGTGTCCAGAGTGTGGGAGGAGATTCAGTCAGTGTGGACATATGAAGAGGCACAAGATGGTGCATGTGGATGAGAGATCTCTTCAATGTGCTGAGTGTGGCAAAAAATTTAGATTACGTGGAACCATAATAAGGCACATGTTAGTGCATTCAGGTGACAAACCTCACGAATGTCCAGAGTGTGGGAAGAGATTCCGTCGTCTTGGCAATATGAAGAGGCACAAGATGATACATGCAGATAATAGGCTAAACACTTTGAGTGTGAAAGATAATTAAGAGAATGTTGAAGGATAATGACGCATATAATGGTATATTAACATACTGTACTTTTAATCTAACAGTGTGCTATCACAATGTCAGTTGGATGTTCTTCAGGGGTAATTATATTTTGTTTGAGAAACACAATGAAAGGTAAAGATCTGAAGAAATTTTATTATATTTTTTTTTATGAAAGTTAGATGACCAAGCAAGAACTGGAGAAGCTGTCACTAGGAAAACTCAAAATTGCTTATAAATATAGAAATATCTCTTTAATTTAGCAAAGGTAAAACAAAGCTTTAAATGTTTTTCTTCATATAGTTATGTAAATAATGTGCTTCCTTTTTTTGCTTCCTGTGGAAATTTATTTAAAATGTAATATACTCTGTAGCTAAGTTATGGACATTTTTGTTGTAATATTATTTAGCATAGGAGTTGGTGAAGAAGACAATCTGAGATGTACTTAAGGTGACACCATTTGATTGGTAAGGAAATGTATATTAATCAAGGAATTTTCTCATCAGATTCATATGCAAACTGATGTCCATTTTTTATTTTTTGTTTAGGCCTATTTATGAGTTCTACTCCTGATTATAAATATTTCACCGAAGAGTATATTGAAGGCCGATTGGCATATATAGCTGTCAGTCAAGTTAATATGAAATTTAAATTTATATTACTCTAGAAATTTATCACTCTAAATTTACCAGAAATTTATTTTCTGATCAGGGGAAGGAAGACATCAAGTCATGGGGGCGTAATTTTTATTGACATGATAAATAATTCTGCAGAAGTAAAACAGGCTTTTAAATAGGACTTAACAAATGTATAACATAGCCGTGGCTAACTCAAAGTACACGAAGCATCTTAAATTGTACACCCGTAGTAAAAACGTAATCTTATAGCCTAGTAACAAACTCTGCAGAAACCTAATGTCCTAATGTCTAGAATTAGCAGTGAGGCGAATGTAACAAATCTAATTCTAAGTATAATAGGACACCAAAGTGAACAACATAACATAAGGGAAACCCTAGCTGGAGAATAATCAGGCGGCAGAAAATACATAGTGACTGGGGAAGCCTGATATGTATTTGGAGAAGAAATTAACCCCAGGCCAGAGGCCGAGCCGCCAAGGAAGGAATAACCTGACAAGGTAGGGCTTACTATAGTAGAATGGCTGTAAAATCAAAGTAGTAGCTGCGGACAGCGGAACACTTGGGACGGGCGCTGCACCCCCACCCCGCAGGCCAGCAGGCCGGACCCCCCCCCCCCCCGAAGGGCGAGTGCCCGCTGACCGCGAGGGAAACCTCAGGGTGGCAGAGCAACTACGCTACCAAACTAGGAAGGAAGGAGGACAGACTGGAGGAGCTCGCACGTCGCCTCGACTTATGCCCCCTGGCCCTGGCCCGTGGGCGATGATCGGTGAAGGTGGGGGGCAGGGCGGCTGTAGCAGCCGCGGCAGGGTCGGCCTCGGTGGTTCCCATGCCCAGAAGGCTTGTGACATGAGAGGGCCCCCGAGCCTGCGCGATGGGCGCCTGTAGCGTCGTCCAATCGTCGGCCGAAAAAGGTGGAGGCTGCGACGCTGTGCCACCCGCCGCTTTGCCGGCAGGGGCCTCTGGGAAGTGTGGTCGCCGTCCACATCAGAGCCGCCCGAGGAGGCCCCCAAGGAGGGGGAGGCGAAGCGGGCGGGTTTCGTCCTGGCCCAGGCCGGCTGCGTCCTCACACCACTGTGCTGTTGTCCACGCACGACGTCGCCCGAGCCCTCTTCCGTGTTGCAGTTGCTGCGTGATCCGGCTTCTCGCCACTGCGGAAAATGAAAAAAGTAAGCATCGGCAGGTCTAACGGGGGAAAAAAAAAACAGGCAGGGAGACCCAGCTGCCGCACCAGCAACCGTCACATACACAAGTAGACAAAAGCAAGGTAAAGTTAAGTGTCCATAGTGATTGAGAATACCGGACATAGCCAATGCTATCGTAATAAAAGCCAATGTAATAAAATCTGAGCAGTTAAAATAGATTAAGAGAGTAATATTCATGTATAGATTGAACAGTATTATTCATGGTATAGTTTGGTTATAATAAGACCGTATTATTCATTGTATAGTTTGTTTATATTAAGACAGTATTATTCGTGGTATAGTTTGGAAGAATTCAAACAATAATAATCTCAAAAGTGAAAAGCAAAATTATTTGAGTATCCCACTAGAAATGTACACTGCTTTAACACTGCAACAGTGTTATTAAGTAAATACCGGGCATAACTGAAGCTGGACTATGTAACAAATTAATCTTAGAAACTTAAATAATATAAATAACATAGCGAGGCCAAAACAGTAAGAAAGGCAGGAGGCTTAAGCAGTGCTAGAAAACAGAGAATAAATAGCGGAGTAAATACAAGACAAACTGAAACTGAACAAGTAAATAGCTTAAGACCGTATTATAATATACTTGTATTTAAGCTGAACAAATAAAAGATATAATATACTTGTATTTAAGCTGAACAAATAAGAGTAAACAGTGATAATCATGGATAATTTGGGTAGATTAAAGCAGGACTATACAAGGTATAGGATGGTTAGGTTGAACAGTAATATATGCATGGAATAGTTTGGATAGATTAAAACTGTAATGTTCATGGGATAGATTGGTTAATTAAACAGTACTTATTCATGGAATAGATGGTCTAGAGTAAAACAATAATAGTCTCAAAAGTGAAAACAAAATTATTTGCATATCCCACGGTAATGGACACTGCCTTAACGCTGCAACAGGAATAGTAAGTAAATACAAGGCATAACTGAAAGCTGAACAAAGTAATAAATTAATTTAGGGAACTTAAATACATGATAACATGGCGTAGCTCACCCAAACCGACAGACCGCTCTACGGCATGCGCCTACCCTGGAGGAGTAGAACAGAACAGTGAGAACGGGAGGAGAATATTATATTCTAATAATAGAATAAGACCGTAATATAATGTACTTGCATATAAGCTGAACAAATAAAAGAAACAGTGGTAATCATAGGAAGATTTGGTAGCTTAAAGCGGGATTTATCAAGGGATAGGATGGTAGGTTAAACAGTAACGTGCACGGTATGGTTTGGATAGCGTAAAACTGTAATGTTCAAGGGATGGAATGGTTATTAAAACAGTACTAATCAAGGGAGAATGGCTAGCCTAGCAATAATATTCTCAAAAGTGAAACAAAATTAGTTGAGTATCCCACAGCAATATGGACACTGCATTAACGCTGCAAGAGGAATAGTAAGTAAATACAAGGCATAACTAAGCTGAACAATGCAATAAATTAATTTAGAAACTTAAATAAAAGATAATAACATAACATAGCCCACCCAAGCGGACAGACCGCCCGACGGCATGCGCCTGCGCTGGAGGACAGGACAGGGAAACAGGAGGGAACGTGTACGTGCGGGAACAACAGGCGGCTACACCGAGTGAACGAGACGTCATGGTACAAACGGGCCGGTCTACCCCGGTCAGGCCAAACGGCTGGGGCGAACATAACGTGGGACACCGGGCCAGCAAACATCTGGGGACGAACAAACCGGGATACACCGGCCAGCCCAAACGACTGGGTACGAACAAGGTGGGAACCACCGGCCATCTCAGACGACTGGGTACGAACAAGCCGGGAAACACCGGCCATCCCAGACGACTGGGTACGAACAGATCGGGCTACACCGGCCAGACTGAACATCTGTGTACGAACAAGCCGGGCTCCACCGGCCAGACAAAACGTCTGTGACGAGCAAGCAGGGCTGCGCCAGCCAGACAAACAGCTGAGACGAACAAGCTGGGCTACACCAGCCAGACAAACAGCTGAGACGAACGAGCTGGGCTACACCAGCCAGACAAACAGCTGAGACGAACGAGCTGGGCTACACCAGCCAGGCAAACGTCTGGGACGAACGAGCTGGGCTACACCAGCCAGACAAACGTCTGGGACGAACGAGCTGGGCTACACCAGCCAGACAAACAGCTGAGACGAACACGCTGGGCTTCACCAGCCAGACAAACAGCTGAGACGAACACGCTGGGCTTCACCAGCCAGACAAACAACTGGGACGAACACGCTGGGCTACACCAGCCAGACAAACGTCTGGGCGAACGAACTGGGCTACACCAGCCAGACAAACGTCTGGGCGAACACGCTGGGCTTCAACAGCCAGACAAACAACTGGGACGAACAAACTGGCTTCAACAGCCAGACAAACGTCTGGGACGAACGAGCTGGGCTACACCAGCCAGACAAACGTCTGGGACGAACGAGCTGGGCTAAACCAGCCAGACAAACGTCTGGGACGAACGAACTGGGCTACACCAGCCAGACAAACGTCTGGGACGAACGAGCTGGGCTACACCAGCCAGACAAACGTCTGGGACGAACGAGCTGGGCTACACCAGCCAGACAAACGTCTGGGACGAAGGAGCTGGGCTACACCAGCCAGACAAACGTCTGGGACGAACGAGCTGGGCTACACCAGCCAGACAAACGTCTGGGACGAACGAGCTGGGCTACACCAGCCAGACAAACGTCTGGGACGAACGAGCTGGGCTACACCAGCCAGACAAACGTCTGGGACGAACGAGCTGGGCTACACCAGCCAGACAAACGTCTGGGCGAACGAGCTGGGCTACACCAGCCAGACAAACATCTGGGCGAACGAGCTGGGCTACACCAGCCAGACAAACGACTGGGACGAACGAGCTGGGCTACACCAGCCAGACAAAAGTCTGGGACGAACGAGCTGGGCTACACCAGCCAGACAAACGTCTGGGCGAACGAGCTGGGCTACACCAGCCAGACAAACGTCTGGGGCAAACGAGCTGGGCTACACCAGCCAGACAAACGTCTGGGGCGAACGAGCTGGGCTACACCAGCCAGACAAACGTCTGGGGCGAACAAGCTGGGTTACACCAGCCAGACAAACGTCTAGGTACGAACAGGCTGTGCACCAGCCAGACAAACGTCTAGGGACGAACAGGCTGGGCTACACCAGCCAGACAAACGTCTAGGTACGAACAGGCTGTGCACCAGCCAGACAAACGTCTAGGTACGAACAGGCTGTGCACCAGCCAGACAAACGTCTAGGGACGAACAGGCTGGGCTACACCAGCCAGACAAACGTCTAGGTACGAACAGGCTGTGCACCAGCCAGACAAACGTCTAGGGACGAACAGGCTGGGCTACACCAGCCAGACAAACGTCTAGGTACGAACAGGCTGTGCACCAGCCAGACAAACGTCTAGCGACGAACAGGCTGGGCAACACCAGCCAGACAAACTTCTAGGACAAACAGGCTGGGCTACACCAGCCAGACAAACTACTAGGTACGAACAGGCTGGTCTACACCAGCCAGACAAAACGCCTAGTTACGGACAAAACGAGCAACACCGGACGGACAAACAACTGGGACGAACAAGCAGGGCATCACCGTCCAGACAAACGTCTGAAGAAGAACATGCCGGACGACACCAGCTGACGCAAGGCAGCCAATAACAAGAAAGTGTGGCCTACCCACCGGGGCACCGCCGCCACAAGGGCGTCTCCTGCCCGAGGGCGAGAAGGGAGAAGGACAGGAAGGAAGCGAACACAGCCCAAGGCAAGCGCTCCTGGAGCTCCATGCCACGTGGGTGATGCCGTCCTTGGCATGGGCCCCTAGGGTCGGGCCCTAGGGACAAAGACAACTAAAAACCCGGCCAGGAGGCGTTGCCACCAGGGAGACGCCAGGACGCTCGCAGGAAGCCTGGCAGGCCACGCACGGCCAAGCGCATCACGAACCCTGGCCCCTAGGGCCAAGCCTAGAGGGCGCAACAAACCAGGTTCCAGGGAAAACGCCTGGGACGGGGAAGGAAACGAAGGGCATCCTTGGGGCGAGTGCTTCACCGAGCTCCAAGCCACATGGGCGCCGCCTACCGGGCTTGGGCCCCAGGGCTCAGAACC
The DNA here is from genome assembly GCF_040958095.1 of Procambarus clarkii. NCBI lineage: Eukaryota > Metazoa > Arthropoda > Malacostraca > Decapoda > Cambaridae > Procambarus > Procambarus clarkii. Next base: position 24,826,242 of record NC_091184.1, on the reverse strand, counting down.
CCAGAAACCGCCGCGTGGCGTCGCCACAGAGGGCGATGCCAGACCACAGAAGGAGCCTGGCCGCGCACGCACGGCCAGGCGCGGGCGAACATGGCCCCTAGGGCAAGCCTAGGGGCACAGCAAACCGGGGAGGGCACACCTGGGACGAATGGTCCACCGAGCATGCAATAGGGCCGGGCCCCAGGGCACAGGACCACCGAAACCAGGCCACATGAAGTCGCCGCAGATAACCAGCACACCAGTCCCGACCTGGAGGAACGCCAGCAACCCCAGGCAAGCAGGCGGAAGGCCCTAGGGAACTAGCTAAGCGGCACGAACGGGCCGCGAGGGACGGCGCAAACACACGCCAGCACTGGGGGGAGTTCTGACTAACTTGTACATCAAACTCTCTTACCTTAGGGTTTGCTGGGTAGGGCAGGGGGCCCCTGCGGTACCGGCCTGGGATGTGGAAGGCCCCAAAGGATCGGAGAATATCAGATCTGGGACCATAGTAGCGAGGATGGAGTCCATTTGCTTGAGAAATCTCGTGTACACAGTAAACAGAACGTAGAAGTGGTAAGGGTACTGGCCCACGTGTCGATGAGGCGTGGTGCTGAGCGTGGAGCCGCTTCGTGAATCGTGGACCGGTACGGGAGAGGGAGTGAGAGCGAGACCTGACTTCGCGCGCTTTTTATGCCACCCAGGCTGGCCGCACCGCGCCTTGCGGAACGCGATGCGCAATTGTCTCTTCCTTCCCCATCAGAAACTCCACCGCCTTTCGTCAAAAGGCAGTGGCCATATCTAGGCTTTGTCTCCACAGAATGTTGCCCTCTTGTTGAGTCCCAGTTTTATGAAGAGAGAGTGACTTTCTGCATGTACTTGATGCCTCGTTGTTGATAAGGATATCATACCTTCAAATGTTTTAAGTAAAATACAAAATACCTTTGCGTTTATATTATCCCTCCATATATCTTGTTGCTATAGAACAGTTCCAAAGAGTGAGAATATTAGAGACATATACCTGCCTGTGACCAGATGTAATGATCGAGCTTTGCCACTAGTACCACAATTCCACAATACCACTGACGTGTTACTGGACACGGGAAACACCGACCAATGCCAGTACTTAAAATAACTCTTTCAGTGCCTGAGCCTAACCTAACTTAATCTACCTTTGTCTAAGGTGCTGTCTCTGCCTTACCTTTTACCTAATGTTCTCTCATTCATATAATTTTACTAATAATCCATCAAGTCTCCATGCACTTATGCAAGCATCTACCTCAGTTTCGTTGTAAAATTTTACTCTTAAATTTAATCTTACCCTATTCCATTTATATTTTAAATTTATTTGTATTGATCTATATCATTTATTGAAATCAATTATTGATCTCATTTTTGTTCTTTTAATTAAATTCATACTAATTATAAGTTTAAAACTAAGCTTAATAAAATTTATTATCTTTAAGATTATTTTACTTTACAATTATCATTTGTCAAATTTTTTTATATATTCATCTTGTCAGTCTTTACTGATTTTTTGTTCTCTCCACCAAACTTGTGTATCCTCCATGGCTATCTAGTGACCTTAATTCTACCTCTAATTGTTTCAATTCTTTTGTTTACTTGCATTTATTGTTGTGTTTTGCCATAATTATTCTCTAATTTAGCAGACTCAATACTTTGTAAGCTCTTGTTGTATTGTTATATTATTATATTGTTGTGTTTTGCTATAATTACTTTCTATTTTACAGCAGATTTGTTTTCATCTGTTCCTGTAACTGCTTATCTTATTGTATCGTGACATTCTTAACTATATTGATATATATTATCTATCTATTGTTACTTACAGTGTACCTGAGAGTACTTGTAAGCAATCTACCTCATTTTTCATTTTTGCTCAATTTGTTTTTGTATTGCTTAGTCTTGTTTATATTTTTGTTTTGTATATCTATATCTTGTGTTTGGTATAGTCCATGTTTATATGTTTTTTCTTTAATCTCATTTATTACCTAGGTTGCCTAGCCTAGCCATACTCCCTTACTCCATTGTACCCCTGTAAGCCCCTTTTGTGTTTGTTTTGCACAGTATTGTGTACATTTTTTTTCCCTATTTTATAGCTTATTTCTACCTTGTAATTTGCCTTTCTTTCCTTGTTTTTCCTGCAATCAGCTTTTTTTATGCAGTCAAGTATAGACCCTGAACTTAACCTCTTATCCACTATCTATGACAATAATCACTTTAATGATCTAAATTGCAGATATTTTGCAGCACATGATGTAAACAATGTAGTAACTCATTATCACAATATCTCTGTAATCAATTTGAACGTTAGATCCCTAGGTAAACACTTCGATGATGTTAGTGCCTTGATTGAAGCTATTGACAACAAATTCTCTTTTATTATACTTACTGAAACATGGTTGAAAGAGGATACTACTCAACTCTTTAACATGCCTAACTACTCAGCAATTCACAACTGTCGTCAACTTCAGAGAGGTGGTGGCACTGCTCTTTACTACCACCAAGAACTAACATGCTTAAAAGAAATTAGAACTAGAGACTGCTATGGGGAGTATATCTTCGCCAGCTTCAGAGTCCTCACTCCCTAGTGAATTGAAAAACTGTAAAACTTTTGCCTTATTTAAAAGCAAAACCAAAAAGTACCTAACTTCATCTTCTTAGTTTCCTACACTGAGCTTTAAATTTGCTCTATATCTAGTGTTACCCAATCTCCTAATTTTTATGTAATATCAAACAACCTTAATTATCATTGTGTTCATTGCTGTCTTCTTTTATGTGCTAGCCATATGCTGTATTGTGACTACCAATTTTTGTCAACTACCATTCAAGCTGTCATTGGAATCAATCTTATATTGTTTCTGCTGTATTGTGCCTACCAATTTGTTGTCAACTACCATTTTAAGCTGTCATTGCAATCAATCTTAGCTACCTATGTGCTTTAATATACTGTACCTACAATTTTCTCTCATTTCATGTAATCTGTAATCATTTTTTTGTCTATAAATTTTGCAAGTATTTACCTCCTTAAAATTTTCTTAGATTAAGGACCTGCCCGAAACGCTGCGCGTGCTAGTGGCTTTACAAGACTGTAATTACCATATTTGTATCCTCACATTCCTTATGTACATTCTTGTATATGCATAAATAAATAAATAAATAAGTCAAGGGTGCCGAGTCTGTCCTGTCTGTGGGTGCAGTTTATAGAATTCCTAACACTGATGTGTCCGAATTCAACTCAAACCTTAGAAATCTAATACTTGATAACAGACTGAACAAAAACCACCTAATTATCGCAGGGGACTTTAATATTGACCTCTGCGAGCCAGAACACCCTACTGCTGTTAGCTTCCTCAACTGTATGAATTCCTGCTTCCTCATACCCTTAATCACTAGACCTACTAGAATCACTGATAGCACTGCCACGACTCTAGATCACATCTGGACAAACATAACCTCTCCGCTTACTTCAGGTATAATCACCGATAGCACTACAGACCATTACCCCACATTTCTCTTAACTAACATTAGCAAACCACCTCTTGAGTCAAGAGAGATACGTTTTAGACTACACAATGAAGCTGCTATAGACAATTTTATAACTGCTACTGATAATGTCAACTGGGAGTCCGAGTTAGGTAACATAGAGGACATCAACCTAGCAGTTCAATCTTTTCTTCAAAAAACTCTTAGCCTTTATAATACCCACTGTCCTATGCTTACAAAACAAGTCACAACCAAAAGGCTTAACAATCCCTGGCTTACAAAGGGAATACTTAAATCTATTAATAAAAAACATGACCTTGAGAAGAAGTATAGGTTAGGAATTGTCTCCAAAGAATTCTCAAAGAATTACTCATTATTGCTATCTAAGATAATTAGACGAGCCAAAACTAAATACTACGAAGATAAATTTACCCAAATAAAGAGCAACATTAAACAAACTTGGAGAACAATTTCACAAATATTGGGATCAAAGAAGTCTATAAATAACAAACCGACTCTCCTGTCTAATAACGATGGTCAGCTTTCAGCCTCTGATTCTGCTATTGAGTTCAATAGGTTCTTCTCTTCCATTGGTTCATCCCTTGCTAATGATATTCCATCTTCCAGTACTGACATTAAGGACTATCTTACAGGTAACTATCCACAGTCTCTGTACCTAAAGCCTATTAATTCCACTGACGTCAATGAGATAATCCTTTCCCTTAAAACCAAGTCTGGTGCCCTTGAGGAGATACCAACTTTAATCTACAAAAAGCCTCCAGATCTTTAGCCCCTGCTATTGCTTTGCTCTTCAACAAGTCACTTGAACTCCAAACCTTTCCAGATATTCTAAAAAAAGCGAGAGTAACGCCTGTCCACAAATGTGGTGATCTCACAGATGTTAACAACTACAGACCTATATCAATCCTGCCAAACTTGTCAAAAAATTTTGAAAAACTAATCTATAAGCAGCTTTACTCATATCTAGCCAAACTCAATATACTTAGCCCTTGCCAATATGGCTTCAGGCCCAAAAAAAGCACTAACGATGCACTGATTAGTATGCTTAACTCGATTCATACAGCTCTTGATAAAAATGAGTTCACTGTTGGGTTATTTGTGGACCTGCGTAAAGCTTTCGATACTGTCAACCACCAAAACCTTCTTCTTAAATTACATCATTATGGTGTCAGAGGACACTCCCTACAATACCTCAAATCCTACCTTACTGACAGGCTCCAATGTGTTTCTGTGAATAATACAATTTCTCCCACCCTACCCATCAACATTGGTGTTCCCCAGGGCAGCATACTTGGCCCTCTCCTCTTTCTCATCTACATTAATGACCTTCCAAATGCCTCCCAACACCTCAAACCAATTCTATTTGGTGACGACACAACCTTCATTTACTCCAGTCCTGATCCCCTTGCTCTAAATGCCACAGTAAATACTGAGCTTAATAAAGTCCATCTGTGGCTAACTGCCAACAAACTCACCCTTAACATTGACAAAACTTTCCATATTCTGTTTGGCAATAAATCCTCTAATCAAATAAATCTCAAAATAAACAATACCCAAATTTGTAACAAATTAGATGGCAAATTCCTTGGCATTCTCATTGACCAGAAGCTGAATTTCCAGGGACACATTCTAAACATATCAAAAAAAGTTGCAAAAACTGTGGGCATTCTTTCTAAGATCAGATATTATGTACCACGCCCTGCCCTGGTGACTCTCTATTACTCCCTTATCTATCCATATCTCAACTATGGTATTTGTGCTTGGGGCTCTACTACCCAAAATCACTTACGTCCTCTAATTACTCAACACAAAGCTGCTATTAGGACAATATCCAATTCTGGCCCCAGACATCACTCGGTACCCCTACTCAAATCTCTGAATATGTTAGACATTAAGTCACTGCACATTCTCTCATGTGTATTATATATATATAAAACGCTAAACTAAAATGCCAATCCTGATCTCAAAAGCTTCATAGAAGGTTGTAACAGAACCCATGAGCACCACACCAGAAATAAATACAGTTTTGATATTCCTAGAGTACGACTTAATCAAACCAGAAATGCTCTACAAATCAAGGGGCCCAGAATGTGGAATGACCTTCCCAACCATGTTAAAGACTGTACCTCTCTCAACCAGTTTAAGTTAAAAACGAAGCTATACCTAATAAATTCCCTGTAACTCACCTTACCCCTCTGTTGTCAAACCATGTATGTTTTTTTTTTTTTTTTTTTTTTCAAATCAACGCTGTTTGAATGTAATTTTCTGTAATAATTTGTAATTGTATTTGTGCTGCTTTTTCAACAATGTTCCCCCCTCTTTTACCTCTATTTTTATTTGTACTCAACACATCTTATTCTTTTTACCCATTAGTTTTAAGCTTTAGTCATTAATGTTTTTCCTGCCCGAAACGCTTTGCGTAATAGTGGCTTTAGGCATTGTATGTACTAGCTCTATCTATAAAGCCAACAAACTTTGTAAAATCTCTTTATGTATGTACCTTACCTAAATAAAATTATTATTATTATTATTATTATTATTATTATTATTATTATTATTATTATTATTATTATTATTATTATAGGTGGCGACCTTGCAGTTAATAGTAGAGCCCTTGTCGGGGCGGGCACACGGTTGGGAGAGAGCAAACTGTGTTCCCACTCATCTTTGACTACGAAGGCCGGTTGGAGAGTGACTGGGATACTCTCCTGGCGAAAAGTGGCGCCGCGAGGATTGAGTGAAGACCCGCAGGGCTACGCTGAGTAACAGTTATCGCTAATACTCCTGGGTGGTGTCCATGTAGAGAGAGAGACACCCCGACGTTGGCGACTGTTGCCAGGATAATGATTGATTGATTGATTGATGAAGATTAAGCCACCCAAGAGATGGCACGGGCATAAATAGCCCGTAAGTGGCACAATTTTTTTTCTCAGTATTCTGAGGTTGCATTTAACCATCAAGCTGTTATCGCGGGGGAGAATACTGCTTCACAGTCTTTATGAGGGTGTCCAGCTGCTGGACACCTTTGTTGACCAGGAGAGTATATGGCTGTGTTGATGGCTTCAGGGTGGCCACTGCATGATTCAGGAACTCTTAAAGCTCTTCTAAGGTCATTGGTTGCTTCACATTCCAGAAGATAGTGAAGTAATGGTTTTCTGTGACAGTTTGGCAGAAGATGCACTCTCTCTGTCGGGGTTCACCAATCTCCCAGTTGCATCTGTAACCTAGACGTAGTCTATATAACCTAACTGCTATTTCGCTGTGGATTCCTTTTGGGATATTTAACCTTTCTAATTTGGTTGCCTGAAGATACCATGTTGCAGATGGCGAACCTTCAGCTATTCTCTGGTGTAGGTTACCTACCTTACCTTGAGGTTACCTTGAGGTGCTTCCGGGGCTTAGCGTCCCCGCGGCCCGGTCGTCGACCAGGCCTCCTGGTTGCCGGACTGATCAATCAGGCTGTTGGACGCAGCTGCTCGCAGCCTGACGTATGAGTCACAGCCTGGTTGATCAGGCATCCTTTGGAGGTGCTTATCCAGTTCTCTCTTGAACACTGTGAGGGGTCGGCCAGTTATGCCCCTTATGTGTAGTGGAAGCGTGTTGAACAGTCTCGGACCTCTGATGTTGATAGAGTTCTCTCTCCGAGTACCTGTTGCACCTCTGTTTTTCAACGGGGGTATTCTGCACATCCTGCCATGTCTTCTGGTCTCATGTGATGTTATTTCTGTGTGCAGGTTTGGGACCAGCCCCTCTAATATTTTCCACGTGTAAATTATTATGTACCTCTCCCGCCTGCGCTCAAGGGAGTACAGATTTAGGCTCTTTAGTCGGTCCCAATAGTTTAGATGTTTTACTGAGTGGATTCTAGCAGTAAAGGATCTCTCCACGCTCTCCAGGTCAGCAATTTCTCCAGCTTTGAAAGGTGCTGTCATTGTGCAGCAGTACTCCACTCTAGAGAGCACAAGCGTTTTGAAAAGTATCATCATCGGTATAGCATCTCTAGTGTGAAAAGTTCTTGTTATCCAACCTGTCATTTTTCTTGCAGTTGTGACGGCTACTTTATTGTGTTCTTTAAAGGTAAGGTCTTCCGACATGAGTACACCCAGATCCTTTACATTGCCTTTTCGTTCTATGTTATGATTTGCCTGAGTTTTGTACGTGGTTTCCGTTTTTATATTTTCATTTTTTCCATAGCGCATGAGCTGGAACTTATCTTCGTTAAACACCATATTATTTTCTGTAGCCCATAGAAAGACCTGATCTACATCTGACTGGAGGTTCGCCGTGTCCTCTATGTTGCCTACTCTCATGAAGATCCTAGTGTCATCCGCAATTAAGGAATGATACAGTGCTATAGGTTGTGTTCTTGTTTATGTCCGATATGAGGATGAGAAAAAGTACTGGAGCAAGCACAGTACCCTGGGGGACTGAGCTCTTCACGGTTGATGGGCTGGATTTTATTTTGTTGACTATTACACATTGGGTTCTGTTGGTCAGGAAATTGTAGATCCATCTGCCTATTTTTCCGGTAATTCCTTTTGAACGCATTTTATGTGCAATAACACCATGGTCACATTTATCAAAAGCTTTTGCGAAAGCTGTGTAAATTACATCAGCGTTTTGTTTGTCTTCCATAGCATCTAATGCCATATCATAGTGGTCCAGCAACTTCGACAGGCAAGAGCGCCCTGTTCTGAAACCATGTTGTCCGGGGTTATGGAGATGCTGTGATTCCATGTATTTTGTGATCTTACTTCTTAGCACTCTCTCAAAAATTTTTATGACGTGCGATGTTAGTGCTATCGGTCTGTAATTTTTTGCCTCTGCCTTATTTCCTCCTTTATGAAGTGGTGCTATCTCTGCTGTTTTTAGTATATCAGGAATAACGCCAATATCTAGGCTTTGTCTTCACAGAATGCGATAGTGTTTTTTACAGTTCTTGATGAATATGGAGTTCCAAGAATCCGGGCCTGGTGCAGAGTGCATAGGCATACTGTTTATGGCTTTTTCAAAATCCAGTGGGGATAGGGTGACGTCTGATATATGATTTGATGTTGGTATCATACCCATGAAAAAATTCATTTGGGTAGGTAGGCTTTGTTGAGATGTGAGTTTTTTGGTGATGATGTATTTTATGTTCTCTAGGCTGGGTTGAATTGTTTTATGAATCATTGGATGACAAGTTGCCAATTTAGCAATTTCATCAGCTTTTTCATTTAATAAGATTCCAATATGGGATGGGATCCAGTTTAAGGTTATGTTGAGTCCTTTAATTGCCTTTAGCGACTGCTCCAAGATACAAAATGGTGGTAATTATTTCCACATTATCTTTCCACTGTTTTTGTCCTAGTATTTGAAGTGCAGCTTTTGAGTCTGTGTGTATGATTGCATTTTGAGTGTTTTGTGCAATCACATATGCGAATGCCTGTTGTATGGCAAACAGCTCAGTTTGGGTTGATGATACTAGTCCTCCCAGTCTCCAATATGCCTGTACGCTGGTCGTGCAAAGAGCAGCGCCAGCACTCTCATATTCTGTGTCCACCGATCCGTCTGTGAAGATGTGAGTGGCTCCTGCTACTGCTATGCTATACATTTGCTCTTCTATTATGCGCCTTAGGATTGTCGGATCATAGGCAGCCTTTATCATTGGGAGACTTTCTATCACTATTTTGAAAGTAGGCTCTTCCCACGGTGCGGAAGGAGTGTAATTTGGGTGTGGATGATCACCCTCTCTATCAAGAATCATGCTTTTTAAATGTAGTCTGTTTACGATTTTTCCTGCTCTTGTAACCCAAGAGTTTCCATTGTTTTGGCCTAGTCCAACCACCAAGGCCTGCCGTACTGGGATTGGATCAGAAGAAATAATTATCTTACTGACAATTGTAGCTGTCCTTTGTGATATTCTTTCTTGTAGAGAGGGCAAACCCGTCTCCAGTCTAAGAGTTTTAAGCCTGGTCCACATGGGGGCTCCCAGTGCGGCTCTCATAGCATTGTTTTGGGCAACTTCAAGCTTTTTCCACTGTTGGTGTGATAGATTTGTGAGAGCAGGTGCGGCACAATCGATCACTGATCTGACTGCCTATACATAGCATGTGCGAAGGACTTGCAGATTGGCTCCTCCAGAAAGGGAGGTTAGCGACTTGGGGATTGCCGTCCGGGCCGCAGTTCGCTCCAGGATAATGTACTAGGATATCTTATATACTGTTACTCGCCCCCCTCACAAGCTGTAGACCCCCGACAATATATATATATATATATATATATATATATATGTCGTACCTAGTAGCCAGAATGCACTTCTCTGCCTACTATGCAAGGCCCGATTTGCCTAATAAGCCAAGTTTTCATGAATTAATTGTTTTTCGACTACCTAACCTAACATAACCAAACTTTTTCGGCTACCTAACCTAACCTAACTTATAAAGATAAGTTAGGTTAGGTTAGATAGGGTTGGTTAGGTTAGGTAGGGTTGGTTAGGTTAGGTAGGGTTGGTTAGGTTAGGTAGGGTTGGTTAGGTTCTGTCATATATCTACATTAATTTTAACTCCAATTAAAAAAAATTGACCTCATACATAATGAAATGGGTAGCTTTATTATTTCATAAGAAAAAAATTAGAGAAAATATATTAATTCAGGAAAACTTGGCTTATTAGGCAAATCGGGCCTTGCATAGTTGGCCGAGTACGACGTTCTGGCGTCTAGTTACAACATATATATATATATATATATATATATATATATATATATATATATATATATATATATATATATATATATATATATATATATATATATATATTTATGTCGTACCTAGTAGCCAGAACTCACTTCTCAGCCTACTATTCAAGGCCCGATTTGCCTAATAAGCCAAGTTTTCCTGAATTAATATATTTACTATAATTTTTTTCTTAGGAAATGATAAAGCAACCCCTTTTCTCTATGTATGAGGTCAATTTTTTTTATTGGAGTTAAAATTAACGTAGATATATGACCGAACCTAACCAACCCTACCTAACCTAACCTAACCTATATTTATAGGTAAGGTTAGGTTAGGTAGCCAAAAAAAGCTAGGTTAGGTTAGGTTAGGTAGGTTAGGTAGACGAAAAAACATTAATTCATGAAAACTTGGCTTATTAGGCAAATCGGGCCTTGAATAGTAGGCTGAGAAGTGCGTTCTGGCTATTAGGTACGACATTTATATATATATATATATGATTGATGAAGATTAAGCCACCCAAAAGGTGGCACGGGCATGAATAGCCCGTAAGTGGTGGCCCTTTTTAAGCCATTACCAGTATCAAGAGCTGATACTGGAGATCTGTGGAGGTGCGAATGCACCCTGCATGACGGGAGATGTCTCCCTTATGAATGTGTTAAGATGAAGGTGAAGCAACCCAAAAAGGTGGCACGGGCATAAATAGCCCGTAAGTGGTGGCCATTTTAAGCCATTACCAGTATCAAGAGCTGATCCCAGCAAACACAGAACGTTTGTGGACGTTTTTAAATGGTGGCACAAAGGTAATACTGTAACTTTTGACATAAATACGTATATCTGACATTCTTAAAACCAAAGGATATAACTAAAAATATATATTCTTGAGACACAGTTTTTTAAGATTTATGTAAAAATTTAAAAATAATAGTGAATGCTATGGTATTATAATGTTTTCATGCTTTATATTTAAGAATAAATAATTTTCAGTCAACATTTAGTTTTTTTTGTTTACTTTCTGTAAAGGTATCCAATTTACGTTCTTATAACATAAATATAACATTTATATGACGTCAGTATAACGTTATTTACACGACATCATTACGTTATTATGATGTTATATTAACGTATAATTCCTGTATGAAAACCAGAATATATATTGAACTTTATGTTTTAAACCTTGTAAAGTTATCATAAAACTTGGAATAAGACGGTAAGCATGCTTTACTTATGAAAATATACAAACAAATCAACAAAAACATTTTAACATAAAAAACATAAACATAACATAAATTAATTGCATGCATGGGAGTTAACTGGAACTCTGTAATATTGCATACATGAACCTTAAGGTACAAACCCAGTGTATTTACTCATGCAGTTCTTTCCTAAATCTAAATTTTTCCAATTTTTACACTTTGTTTCGAGTTCTGTCTTGTGTTGCTACTTTTAATACCCCATTAATGTCCCCTTTGTTATGTCCATTCATCCCATTGTGCACCTCTACCATATGTCACTCCTAATTCTTTGCTTTTCTAGAGAATGTAATATAAGCTTTGACAATCTTTCTTCATATGACAGGTTAACAGGTAGAACAAAGATTACCATTTATATATGGATAACTATTATAAGTCGGTTTGAATGAGTGAATTGCTGCTTGAAGATAGGTATATACACGTGTGGTACTATCAGATTGCAGCGTGGTGAGCCTAAAACCCTTCAGATCCAAGCAAAGGGTAAAATGCCAGCAGATACAATTGCGAACACATTGATACCAAAATGAAAGACATATGACGAGAATTGAGGTAACCAAAGTGAAAAGAGTGTTCACATTACATTGCACTAGAGTGCTCCCGGGTTACTTTCTCTCACTTTCTCTGTTTTGTGCGGATGGTACACCTTGCTTTTTGAGTTTATATGCATTTAAACCTGTAGATAATTCTATTGCTAACACATTGATACCAAAATGAAAGACCTAGGATGACAATTAGGGTGACCAAAATGAAAAGAGTGTATACATTTTATCGCTCTTGTGAGCTCCCTGGTAACACACTCTCGCTTACTCTGTTTGTTGTGGATGGTAAGCCGGGCTTTTGGAGTTTATATGCCTTTAGTCGTGTAGAGAATTCTATTGCGAACACATTGATGCCAAATTGAAAAAACTAGGATGAGAATTGAGGTAACAAAGTTGAAAAGGGTATACACTTTTCAGTATTATCACGCTCTCTAATGTAATGAGAGTTGCCTGAGGGTGGCTCAGCTTTCTTTTTCTGGTACCCTTGGCCTACATTCATCTTGTCGGCGGGTGGAGCGCGCTGCTGTCTTTGACATTATATGCACATAGTTCTGTTGGGAATTCTATTGCGAACGCATTGATACCAAAATGAAAGACATAGGACGAGAATTAAGGTGACAAAGTTGAAAAGAGTATACACTTTTCAGTATTTCCGCACACTACCAGGGAATTTCTAAAAAAAACTGGAGAGAGTGGAGGGGTAACTTGCCCAAAACGCGAAAGTGTTTGGGGAGATTAACTTTCGTTCAATACTATTATGCAAAAGGAGCCACACATCTATGGTTCATCCAATAAAATCAGCAGACTTCTAGATGTTACTACTGCTCGGCTTAGACTCGGTTACAAATATTTCTGGGAATTCTCATTATCTGCCGATGTAGACCTGACCAAATGTTAACTAACAAATTTACAGTCTCCGTGGTGTAGTGGTAAGACACTCGCCTGGCGTTCCGCGAGCGCTATGTCATGGGTTCGTATCCTGGCCGGGGAGGATTTACTGGGCGCAATTCCTTAACTGTAGCCTCTGTTTAACGCAACAGTAAAATGTGTACTTGGACGAAAAAACGATTCTTCGCGGCAGGGGATCGTATTCCAGGGACCTGCCTGAAACGCTACGCGTACTAGTGGCTGTACAAGAATGTAACAACTCTTGTATATATCTCAAAAAAAAAAAAAAAAAAAAAAAAACTGTCAACAAAATTATTTGCACACCCCTTCGTCACTATGTGATAGTGAATTCAGAGACAATTCTATAACCAATGTACCAACGATGTGTCAATATTTCATTCAAAATGATCTGGTACCAGAAATTTTAGCCAAATATCCCCAGTTTGCTAACTGTAAGTAGTAACTAAGTGATTGTAACCTATCCACCGCTGCCCACTGGATGGGGAGCGGTGTGCAGGACAAACATATCAATTGTGACACTAGCTCTCCACATATGTCAGTTGCTTAATTTAGAAACTGTACTTGTGATCGATCTCGAACCCATTGTTGATGTGACGACTTATACTGAATTTTGTAACTAGCTCATCAAGATTGTAACTTGCTTAGCTAAATGAATTGTGGGGTTCAGTCCCTGAGCCCATTATGTGCCTCTGCAACCCTTTCCACTACCGCCCACAAGATGGGTATGGGGTGCATAATAAATGAACTAAACTAACTTTAAGGCATCCTGAAAGAAAGCTTGGAGGGCTTGAAAAATTGCAGAACGAAGCCTTGAGGATAATCCTTGGGTGCCTTCGTACCACAAAGATACTTAATATGAGAAAGGAACTTAATATTCCGAGCGTTGTTTATCGTGTTACTGAAAATAACTGTCAAATTGGTATAAAAATGCTTAGGCTAGCTCATCCTAACCCTTGCACAGAAGCCCTCCAGAATTTCTTTATTGAATGTAAACATTGTTTCAAATAGATAAATAAAATTGGAACTGAACTCAGAAAGTATCAGATTTATAATTTGTACCAAGAGAGACAACAATAGCACTTTCCTGCACTGTAGGAAATTACACCCTTTTCAATTTTAATCCCTCCCTTTCCATCAAAGGAGCAAATTAGAGATCAGTCCCAGCTTTGTTTTGAGGCAAAGCTCAACGTCTTAAGCCATATTGATGCTCTGTCCACAGAGCATTCTCTCTCTCAAATCATATACACTGAAGGTTTCCTAGAGCGCCCAACGGGTGCAGCTGGAAGTGCAGTTGTCCTGGCAATAGGATATGACTTATATTTTGAGTGGGGAGTCCGTATAAACAACTGGGCCTCTACCCTTCAGACTGAACTATTTGCCTTGCTCCTTGCACTGAAATGTGTACAAGTATCCAAACTTGATACATTAATTGTAAGTGACTCTTTATCATCCTTAATTGCTCTCAACTCTTTAAGACATAACTGTAACATGCTTGTGTCTGAAGCTAGACACAAATACAATAACAACTTGAGGAACCTTATCATAACCTTATCATACCTCTTACATCAAGTATAATCACTGACAGAACAACTGACCACTATCCTACCTTCCTTGTAGCGAACATGGCCATAACACCACCAGGTAACAAGAAAATTACCTTTAGGTTACAATGTGAAGCGGCAATAGGCAATCTCACAAATGCCCTCCACAATGTAAACTGGGAATCTAAATTTATCAATACACAGGATAATAATTCGTTAACTAGCCTCTTTCCAAAATTTAAAGCCTTTACAATACTTATTGTCCTCTCCTCACCAAGCAAGTAACTGGCAAAAAGGTTAAATAATCCCTGGCTCACTAATGGCATACTTAAAGCAATCGACAAGAAACATGAATATGAAAAAAAACTTAGGATTGGCCTAGTTGGAAAAGAAGTAGTTAAGAGGTACTCATCAGTGCTTACCAGTATAATAAGAGCAAAGCGTTCCTATTACGAGAATAGATTCAAAGAAGCAAAAGGCAACATAAAAAGCACATGGAGAGCCATGTCTACCATCCTAGGAGCTAAACAACATTTACATAATAAGATAAAAATCTCCAAGGATGGTTATACACCTGCAACAGATCTTGAAACAGCAACTGAATTTAATAGCTTCTTTTCATCGTTTGGTGCTCACCTTGCCCGAAAAATCCCAGAGACTCAGACATATGTTACCACATATCTTTCACGCAGCTATCCAAACTCTCTTCTCCTCTCTCCGGTCAGCCCTACAGATGTTGTGTCCATCATTCACTCGCTAAAAACCAAAGCTGGGAACATTACTGAAATACCATCGATGGTACACAGGCGTGCCTCCCATGCCCTTGCACCATCCATAGCACTGCTGTTCAACAAATCCCTAGAGTGTCATACCTTCCCTGATATCCTTAAAAAAGCTAGAGTAACGCCAGTTCATAAAGGAGGTAACACGGCAGACATAAATAATTACAGACCCATATCGAATCTACCTATATTATCAAAATTTTTTTTTTTTTTTTTTACAAACAGCTCTACTCCAATCTTGTAAAATTCAATATACTAAGTCCCTGTCAGTTTGGCTTCCGCTCCCAAAAGAGTACCAATGATGCTATTGTTAGTCTGCTTGACTTAATCTTCTCAGCCCTTGACACAAGTGAGTTTCCAATTGAACTCTTCTTCGGCCTGAGAAAGGCCTTTGATACTGTTAACCATAACTACCTCTTACTTAAATTCCACCATTATGGAATCCGTGGCCTTGCCCTAAACTATATCCGATCCTATCTTAGTAACAGACACCAATATGAAGCCATCAATGATATAACCTCTCCCACTCTACCACTTAATTACCGTAAAGGTGCCACAGAGCAGCATCCTAGGACCCTCCTGTTTCTTATATACATCAATGATCTCCCTAATGTCTCTAACATACTTAAACCTATATTGTTGGCTGATGATACTACTCATCTACTCTGACCCCAACCCACTCCTGTTAAATAATGTTGTAAACAATTAATTAAAAAAAGTCTACTTGTGGATGTCAACCAACAAACCTCACACAAAACATAGAAAAGACCTACTATATCTTATTTGGAAACAAATCAACAAATGCAATTCAGCTTCAGATAGATAATGTAAACATTAGCAATAAAAATGATGGAAAGTTTCTTAGCCAATACTTAGACAAGAGACTCAACTTCCGCACCCATATACAACACATAACTAAAAAGGTTTCTAAAACAGTTGGTATACTGTTTAAGATCAGATATTATGTACCCTACTCTGCTCTCCTCTCACTCTATTATGCACTTATCTATCCCTATCATTCTTATGGTGTTTGTGCTTGGGGTTCAACCTCTGCAAACTACCTCAAGCCCATCATCATCCAGTAAAAATCTGCTATCAGGACAATAACTAACTCTACCTTCAGACAACACACAGCTCCCTTGTTCAAATCCTTAAACATACTAATCAAATTCACTCCATACATTCTCCTGTGTAAATTACGTTTATAAAGCCCTTTTTCTAAGTGCAAACCCTGTTCTGAAACTCTTCCTGGACAGATGTAATAGAACACATGGCCACCCCACCAGACATAAATATCTCTTTGATATCCCCAGAGTCAAACTTAATCTATGTAAACACTCTATGTAAATAAAGGGACCTAGTCTATGGAACTCACTCCCTTATAATGATTTGAAAAGCTGTCCAACTTCTGCCATATTCAAAAATAAAACCAAAAAGTACCTGTAGTACTTTTTAAGTACGAGGGAGTAATGCGCAAAGCGTCCCTCACCTGTGACGTCACAGCGTCATCTGACGCCATATCAACACAGCGGCCATTTTGTCGTCAGTTCAGTCATGGCGAGGACAAACCCTCCATGCAAACTGCACCTACTATCAAGAAGAAGATTTTGTGTTCCACCGATAGTATTATCGTAAGTAAACACTTATATTTTATATTTTATTATATTAATTGATTCTATTTTTCTGTAATATAGGTCCAAGGGTGTGTTGAGTAAGGAGCAAGGGTACTGTGTTGGGAGGTGAGGGCTGTTACTGGTGTCTGTGGGGATGTGAGGACTTGTACCAACCACTATCACCACCAGTACCTTGTCTTGCATCCTGCTTAGTATTCCTATTGAGATATGAAATATTATTGCATTCATATAATTATTCATTCAGTCATTACTATTTTTATGGGCTATGTTCTGTTACCCTAATGCTTTTTATTCCTGGGCATGTCCATTTACTCTCCAGCCCTTCACAAGCCACTGCTGCACCCCCTCCATGCCCATACTTACTGTGCTTATTCTTACAGGACTGCACTGCATTATGTGGTGTTCACTCCCTGGACACCTTGGCAATGTAGAGACAGATATTCTGCAATACCGTGATATTAGCAGTAGAGTGATAAGCTGACACACGGGAGGTACAATTAATGGAAAGAAGTTGAGTATCAACTCTTGTAATTTATATTGCTTCCAGTGAGTTTTTAGTTTTCTTATAATCACTATGTTATCTATCCTCTACAACCTAGTTATCTGCTTGATACATGCATTATAGGGTTCTGGTAGTTGTTCTACTCACCAAGCCCTTCCAAGGCCAGGCTTGACATGTGAGAGCTTGGTCCAACAGGCTGTTGCTTGGACAGGACCCTCAGGCCCACATATCCACCACAGCCTTGTTTGTCCAGCACTTCTTGAAGATGTTCAGGTTTTCTCTTGAAGATGTCGACGGTTGTTCCAGCAATACTGTATTTCTTTTATTGCTGAAAACATGTTTTCAGCCATAAAAAAATAATCCTGAATCCAGAAAAAAATCCCTTTTGTATCATCTGGAAATTTTCAAATATTGCTACACGGAACTCCAAAGTTACCAAAAAGCCAGAAGCCAAGTCACCAACTGTAGCAGACCCAATACTCTCATGGTATCGAGAACCATAGCAGACCCAATACTCTCAGGGTACTGAGAACGTAGCTGCCCAATACTCTTAGGGTATCGAGAACCGTAGTAGATTTACTACTATTTAGGGTATCAAGAATCGTAATTGTTTCACTACTCTCTGGATATCGAGAGCCGTAGAAGTTGCACTACTTTCTGGGTATCGAGATCCGTAATAGATACTCGGCTTCCTGAGAGTAGTGTATCACTTGGAAACAGTACCTGTAGGACATCAAATAACAATAAAATACACTGTTTTAGGAATCAAGGAACAGAAAGATACTCATATTACCCTAAGGTCGTCGAGGAGCTTAAAGACGACAGTAGTGTTGGCTGCGAGGCGGGTGAGTTGGTCCTTGAAGCTACTGATGTGCGTCCTATACAAGGCGACGGCTGCCTCGGGTCCCTGGCTCTGGTACACATCTTGAGTTGCTTCCATCCAGTGCAGTGCCGCAGCTGTAGGGAACCTCCATGTTATGACTCGATTATTCATCGTGCATTGTATGCAGCACATGCATTCATCATATATTGTTTGGAGTACATGTATTCATCATGTATTGTCTGGAGTACATGCATTCATCATTTATTGTATGCAGTACAAGCATTCATCATGTATTATATGCAATACATGCACTCATCATGAATTGAATAACGTGCATGCATTCATCATGTATTATTTGGAGTACATGCATTCATCATGAATTGTTTGGAGTACATGCATAATGCATATACTGCATGCAGTACATGCACTCATCCAGAGCAATTCAGACATTTTTGTGTCTGAATTGTCTATTTTTGTGTCTGTAATCTAATATTAATTTAATGACTTAATTTTATTCTATTAATTACTATCTGACTTCTTGTTAGACAGATAAACTTTCTTAATGAGTGAATAAATCTGTACTTGAGTTAAGATCCAGTGCATTATACTGTAACAATTGACTGCAAGAACAGGTAACACTAATATCCACAAAGCAATATGTAAGTGTCAACCGGTTGCGAAGTGCCTGTTCCCTTGGTAGGTAGACACTTGCAATGGATGCATCAAATGAACTCTGCCGGATAATTGATGGTATAAGAACTTATGTACTGAACATTAGCAGTTACTTTGTAAATAAAATATAATTTAAGTAATAAATAAATGTTGTAAAGCTGACTACTGACCGATGATGACGAGTGTCGAGGAGCGGTGAGGGTGCTGCTCCCACTCCGTCAGCTTCTCCGGCAGGATCTTCAATAATGTATCCCAGTAGTAGGTTAGGTGGAAGTTAACTCCAAGGTCACGTACTTCAATATTTTGCCAGAGTTTGAAAGTATGAAGTTCTGCCTCTAGAGCAGCTGCACTAAGCCACTTGCCCTGTGGGTATAGAGCGATTTTTAGTTTGTGAAACATTTTATACTGGCTGTGTGTAGACCTATACTGGGATGTGTATAGTCCTATACGGAGCTGTGTGTAGTCCTATATTGGGATGTGTGTAATCATTTACTGAGCCCGTGTGTAGTCCTATACTGGGATGTATGTAGGCCTGTAATGATGTATGTGGAGGCCTACATTAAGCCGGTAGAAGGCTGTATACACGACTACAATGAACTATGTGAAGCCATACACTGGGCAATACGTCTGCCTACAAAGCGGTATTATGTCTATGCGGAATTATATGTATGGTTTCACTATGTTGAGCACAGGTCGACACAAGCGTTATGCAAGCTTTCAATGAGAGGCTAACACTATTCTGTGTGTAGGCCCTCATCAAACAATTTCACTCTTTCTAAACGTGCTAAAACGAAATTTCATTGTTTGGGGGACGTTTTAAATTACGTTTAATATACGTATTTTGAGAATTTGTAAAGACGAGTATAAAACGTGAGGTCATAACGTTTTAATAGAACGTGTTTTAAATGTTATGACATAACATTTTGGAGCAAACGTTTTTAAAATGTTAGTTCTAATTATTAATTATTGCAATTATTTTGGTATAAATATATTGATTGCATTTAGAAGAATAGGGAAAAAAGAAGAGAGAGAGAGAGAGAGAGAGAGAGAGAGAGAGAGAGAGAGAGAGAGAGAGAGAGAGAGAGAGAGAGAGAGAGAGAGAGAGAGAGAGAGAGAGAGAGAGAGAGAGAGACAGAGAGAGACAGAGACAGAGAGAGAGAGAGAGAGAGAGAGAGAGAGAGAGAGAGAGAGAGAGAGAGAGAGAGAGAGAGAGAGAGAGAGAGAGAGAGAGAGAGAGAGAGAGAGAGAAAGAGACAGACAGACAGACAGAGAGAATGCGAAAGGAAGGAGAGAGAGAGAAAGGGAACAGAGGGACAGGGACAGAGGGAGACAGGGGGGTCAGAAGGGGACAGAAAGGGTCAAGGGGAAAGAGAGGGACAGGGGACAGAGAGAGAGACAGGGACAGAGAGGAAGACAGGGACAGAGAGGGAGACAGGGACAGAGAGGGAGACAGGGAAAGCGAGGGAGACAGGGTCAGAGGGGAAGACAGGGACAGAGAGAGGGACAGGAGGACAGAGAAGGGGACAGGGGCACAGAGAGGGAGACGGGGGGACAAAGTGAGGGACAGAGAGTCAGAGAGAGACAGAGGGACAGAGAGTCAGAGAGAGACAGAGGGACAGAGAGAAAGACAAGAGGACAGAGAGACGGACAGGGGGACAGAGAGAGGGACGAATGAACACAGAGAGGGACGGGGGGACAGAGATGGGACAGGGAGACAAGGAGGGAGGAAAAGGGGACAGAAAGAGGGACGGGGGGGACAGAGGGCACAGAGAGAGTGACGGGGGGACGGAGGGAGGGACGGGGGTCAGAGAAAGAGACGGGGGGAAAGAGAGGGGGACGGGGGGACAGAGAGGGCGACGGAGGAAAAGAGAGCGGGACGGGGGACAGAGAGAGGGACGGGGACAGAGAGAGGGACGGGGGACAGATAGAGGGACAGAGGAAAAGAGAGGGGACAGAGAGGAGATGGGGGGACAGAGGAAAAGAGAGGGGGCAGAGAGGAGACGGGGGAACAGAGAGAGGGACAGAGAAAGGGACAGAGGTGTTTAGTCTGGCTGGAAGGAGACGTCTTCCCGATTGCTGGCAGTTGATGGTAGTTGAAGATGATAGGTGTTGGTAGTGTTTCTTCATTCTTCATTGGTCTTCATTCTTCTGGCGCACTTCCCAGGAATGATGTCATTATCAGCAAGTTACTGGCGTGGTGTCACCCAGGTCGGCTTCTGTGATTGGATGGAGCTCACTTACGCTTTAGCTATCTTTGGGAGTGGCTCTGCTCTTTGATCGTTCTATCCATTACATGAATTTCATCTGCCGCAGTTGGTAAAGAGGCAAGCAACAGCCATTCGAGAAGGGACGAAGTATTTATAGTGTTAACAGTGATCAAGCTCTCACAACTTCATAGTTGCCATTACAAGCAAGCCTGCACGTTGTTTCGGCTGGTGTCATGACTGGAGTTTACGAAGACACAGAGGAAGACAGCCATGGATGTGTGTGTCCCTAGAAAAAGCCTTGAACCAGAGAAACTGAATACATAGTCAAGGTGAGGCTGTTCTTGACAGCAAGTATTGTGTGCTCATTCTGCACTGGTGAGTTAGCCTTAGTGGAAGGAAGTACCCCTAAGTCTTTGGAGACTTAAGGCTTGTGGCACGTTTGGAGTTAGTGGAGAGTTGAATCGCTTAGTCAGTTTTAGCCGACCCCTACGACGCTTTCATAATTTTTTATGTATTGTGTATTAAAAATAAGTTTGTTGTGTTATATATTTGAATATTATTATAAAATATTTATTATTATAATAATCTTATATAGTATAGCTATATACTATGACTATGTATAGTTAGGCGAAGATTAGGTTAGGTGTTTAGGTTCTATTGGCGATTATTTGTATTTGAAGTACCTGGGTGCAACCCGTCCTTGACACAAGTCCATTACATCCAGTGGTCAACTCCACAGATGCATTCATAAATTTTAATTAAGATGCTGTTCATTCAAAACGGGAATTTTTTCAAATATAAATTAATATTATAATATATTAGCATACTGTGCATATATAGGTTAGATTAGGTTAGATATTTAGGTTCTGTTCGCGATTATTTGTATTTGTAATGCGTGGGTGAAGCATTTGTAGCGTTGTGATTCGAACAAAATTCGTCAGTGAAGCACTTGTTCCGGTAGTGTTCGAACGAAATCAGTTGAATCGTGTGTAAACCGTTTTTCATTCATAAACACAGCCCGTCCTCCAAACAAAGATCCAAAAGTGATTCCATGCACCCGCCAAACCCCCTGTTTATGAATGAAAAACGGTTTACACACGACTCACAACTGCTGACGTTCGAACATATCCGGAACAAGTGCTTCACTGACGAATTTTGTTCGAATCACAACGCTATAAAGGCTTCACCCACGTACTACAAATACAAATTATCGCCAACAGAACCTAAACACCTAACCTAACCTATCCTATGCCTATATATACACAATATGCCAATATATTATAATATTAATTTATACTTGAGAAAATTCCCGTATTGAATGAACAGCATGTTAAAATTTTTGAATGAGTCTGTGGGGTCGACCGCTAAATGTAATGGACTTGAGTCGAGGACGGGTTGAAGGCGCGGAATATTGACTTTGAAACATTTGAATATGAGTGAAACATTTGAATTTGAGTGAAACATTTATGGAGTCTGTTGGCTATTTCAGTGCTTCGTACTTTCGCCTACTTTTTTGGATAGTTCAGCCCGTTTTCATAAACAAAGACCGAAAGTGATTCCAGGGACCCTAATTACAACCAAGAAAACAGAGTTGAATAGTGAATTATTTGGACACACTTTAACACGTGTAAATGATCCAGTAGTCCGGATACACCCAACTTGTTGACGCAGGAAAGCACCTTAGGGCATTTTTTTTATTATAAAACAACAATAAATACAATTAAAAGCAAGGTACCGAAGCACCTTAACAGTCAAAACACTGCCGGATTTGACACCAACAACAAGCAGCATATTAAGTAAGAAACAAGACACCAAACAATACAATAAATTACAAAAACCAAAACAGAAATAGTCAAACACCAGTGTAATACATGTACACGCACCAGGATACAACACCATACACGCATAAAAGGAACAAAACAACAAGGACACGGTAAAACAAATACATAAGGACAGGAACATACATAAGTGACCCTACCACACAGAGGCCGTTACCGCCCACCAGAATGAAGAAAGCAGTTACAAGAAGGCAATGAGAGGAAGTCTTCAGCCCAACAATCAAACATCCACAACCATACTGGACAAATATAAAGGGAAAAACAGACGGAATGCACACACAGGAACAATCATTACAAGCAAGGAGGTTATCTTGAGATGATTTCGGGGCTTAGTGTCCCCGCGGCCCGGTCCTCGACCTGGCCTCCACCCCCAGGAAGCAGTCCGTAGCAGCTGTCTAACTCCCATTTACCTATTTACTTCTAGGTAACAAGGGCATCAGGGTGAAAGAAACATTTTGCCCATTTGTCTCCGCCTCCACCAGGGATCGAACCCGGAACCTCAGGACTACAATTCTGAAGCGCTGTCCCTTGCCCTCAGGAGGGGAGACATTACAATCGTTACAAGCAAGGAAGGGAGATACCTCCGAACCTTGCTACAAGACACTCCACACAGTAAACCCCTATAAACACTAAGGGTCGACAAGTACATAGGCAACAAATTAAATTACAGAAAAACGCAAATTTACATACAATTATGAAACCCTAGGGAATTATATGTACTCCCAACTCACGGAAAACAAGTACACAAGCAAATATAAAACCACATGAACCCAAAGGAGACGCACCTCCTGCACACACCCAAGGAACTCGACCCGATTAGTACCAATCACCCACCAGTGAGTGTTCGCCTAGCTCTGGGCGGAGGTGGACGTGTCGCCTGTGGGCTCCTGGTTTGCTGGCCCGTGGTAGTTTGTGTGTGTGAGCGGACCCTTGGGGCCGTGGCGGCTGGAGGGATGGCGGCCCCCCTTCCCCCTGTGAAGCGGAGAGATACCATTGGCCTAGAATTTACTGGCCCAGCGTCTTACCCGGCAGTTGAAGTGGTGATGATCGACATGTTGCTGGTGGATGTGGCGTCTGTGTGCGGCGTTCAACTTGTATCCGAGCATCGAGCTGTTGTGAAATTCTGCTCCACGGCTGTGTATCGTGACTTTGTGGACCGCTATGACGGGAGGACATTTACTCTGCCTGAGGGTGGTGGTTCGGTGTTAGTGTCAGACAGGTGCAGTGAGACTACCTATGTGGCGGTTCATGGTGCTCCATTTGAGTTCCCTGACTCTCTTCTCCAGCGTCATTTTAACCGGTATGGGCGGGTCTTGAGTGTCCGAATGAATGCAGTCTCCTCCGGGCGGTGGAAGGGTATCCCGAATGGGACCCACACTGTGGCGCTGCGCTTGAAGGACTCCATCCCTTCGTCTCTCCAGCTTCTGGGCTTCATGGTACACGTGTTCTATGGGGGTCAGCCCCGGACGTGTTTCCAGTGCGGACTCTCGGGCCATCAAGCTGCAGGATGTGATGCGAGCCGGGTCGGGCCTGTGAACCTCTTCAGGGAGGCGGACTTTCCCCCGTTGGCGGTCCCGGACCTGTCGGAAGGTGCTGCTGTGGACAGTGTTACTACCCGGTCCTCTGTTGCCCAGTTGCCGGTCTCTGATGCCAGCCTCGATGTGGCTGTGGGTGTCGGAGTGGAAGGAAGTGCATCCCCGGCTCCCGCACCTCAGCCTCCCCTGCCTGCCTCGTCTCCAGTCGAGTCTCCAGTTGTGTCTCCTGTGGTGTGTGGTCTCGTGGCTCCGGACGTCGAGGCTGCGCCTCGGCCTGTACTGTCTCCGGCGGCTGTGTCTTCGACCCGTGTCGACGTGCACACTGTGATGTCTCCTGCGGTGTGTGGTCCTGTTCCCCGGGTTGTTGAGGCTGCAATGTCGAGTGATCGTGCGCTGCGGGGAGTTGCGCGGGCAACCAGTGGTTCTGCTACGGTGCTTCCTAGCGGAGGTGATAGTTCCGACGATCTGCGACCTGTGTCCAAGCGTTCGCGACGAGCTTTGAGTCTGTCTCCACCTCGTAATGCGGCCTGGGCCGACGTCGGGGAATTTGAGGACTCCGGGAGTTCGTCTTCTGGGGATGGTGATGTGTGCGACGCTGTTGGAGTGCCTGCGGCTCCTGTGGGCCGTGTTGCAGCAGTGATGGGTCCTGTGGTGGGATTGTCGCCTGGCCCTGGTCCGGTGTCTTCTCCGGCTGCCTCCGCGTCACCGGATGCTGGTTCCCCGGGTTGGGAGGTTGTGGCACCGGCCGAGATTGCGAGAGAGGGTAGGGGCTTGGTGCCGGTTCTTACAAATGCTTCTGTTCCGGCGGCCTCCGTGCCTCTGGCGTCCATGTCTGTGCCTTCCACGCCTTTGCCCTCTGCTCAGTTGTCCTTTGTTACTCCGTCCCCTGTGGTGTCGGCCCCTGCACCATCGCCCTCTGTGATTGCGTGCCCTGCGACTCCGCCCGCTCAGTTGCCGGCCTGTGTCCAGCTGACTCCTGTGCTTCAGTCCTGTGTGGTTCCACCGTCTGTATCAAAGCCCTCTGTGCGGCCTCTTCCCGTGCCTACCGCCCCCGTGGTGGAGGGCGCCGAGCTGGAGGTTCCCGACTTCATGCGTCGACCACGAGGGTCACGTAGTCACGTTAACGAGCCTATGGAAATGTGGGCACAGTGGGATGCCTATCGGAAGAAGTACCCGCGTCGTTACTATCCGGATAAATATGAAGATTGACTGTGTGTGTGGTTCTTGCTTTGTGTTGCTTCTTTCTTTCGTTGGTTTGTTGAGCTATGTGTTACGGGTTCCTTTTTTTCCCCTGTTTTCTTACCTAGTTCTTGCTGGGTTATAATGCTCTAGTGTTTTTTCTTTTTTTTTTTACTCTTTCATTGTTACCTATGTGTAAGATTCCATATTTGTTTATGCTTATTTACGATTTGTTCTCTTATCTGTGTCCTATTTACTGTGTTATATGTTCCGATGCTGGTTTGTGCTATACCGATTCTTTATTTTTTATTTGATAATTTACTATGTCATGCAAATGTGTTCTGTTTCCTTTGTTCTATGTACTGTGCTGTGTATTGCTTTGTTGTATTCCCTTGTTAATTTCCTGCATTTTCTTTACTATGTTGGTAATACAATACTGTAAATACATGTTCTGTTATTGTGTTCTCGATTCTGTGGTGTGTTGTGTAATTTTGTATATGTATTCCTTGTTTATATTTTCCCTCTGGTTTTATTGTGCTCCTTGTGTGCTATTGTAATTACTGACGCTTTTGGCACGCCCCGTCTGGGTAGTGCTGCTTTTGTTTTTGTGTGTATGTGTTCTTATGAGTTTTATGTTATTCTTTGTTTTCACTTTTGTGTTATGGTGATCTGTGTTCCTAGTTATCTGTGTTGTTGTTGTTCTGTGTTATTTGTTACTCCGCTTTCCTGTTTATATGGTTACTGTATGCTGTAATTGCTCTGTTTTAATAATAAAAAGAAAAAAAAATCACCCACCAGCTGCAGGTCCGCAAAGGCTGGATCACCCGCTAAGGGTACCAGACTTTCCCAAAGGTGTTGTCCACCGACAGGGGAATCCCCCTTGAGGAGGGGCAATAGACCCCCCTCCCCCCTTTTTAGCACCAAACGCAAATCCTGTCCTGTACTACCACGGTAAACAGGGTCAACAACCCCCCTCCTGTGTCAACTGGCACTTTAGGGCGGGGGGTGGGAGGAGCGCTCACAGGCTGGAACCAGCAAAGGACCCCACCTTGCCCCTCCCCTCCACAAACGCCGCCTCATCCACCCCAACCTCGTCCTCCATAGGCTCTGAAGTGTCCGTACCACCTATGGACCACCAATGGACTGCGACCTGATAGTGCCCTTCCAATGTTCCGACCAAGGGACCAGCTCAACTGGACACGATGTGTCCTGTAAGCATCGAAAGGGGGGCACACACCCTCCATCAGAGAGGCCGTTGGAATCGCCTCCTGCGACGAGTGGGGAAGCCCCACGTCCAGAGACCCCCCAACAGGCAGAGCAAGTGCACCAGAACTGCTCTCCAAAGCAGATGGGGACATCTCCTGGGAAGCCGGTATCATCACAACAACAGGCAGTAGTACACCGTAAATCTCCACACACACCACACAAAGCCCTGTAGTCGGAGTCGCATCCACATACACCACCCGGTCGGTAGCCCCTGGTTGCACAGGGCGCTCCAACAGCTTCGCACGAACCTTTGGGACACTCACACAGACAGGCATAATGCCTTGCAGGCTGGAAGGTGGAACATCACCTGCCAACACCTTCGCAGAATCCTCCTGGATTCGGAGGGAGGAAAAATCACCCTCCCGAAAAATATTGACGCGAGCAATTGCCTTCATGGGGCAAGCCGCAGCCAGAAAACCCTGTAGACCACACCAATAACAGGTACAGGGTTGACCGGAATGCATACATTAGAGCGTAAATCCCACCAGGGAACACGAAGACGGTATATCCCGCGTCAAGGACATCGTTAGTGTCCTGGTGCAAGCAAGCATCGCCTTACAATAACCAGCAGAAACTTTATTCCACCTCACACTTGACACCTTCCCAAACTGCTTAAATAGCCTGGTTATTAGCCCGTCCGTCAATTCAAACGGAGGTATGTCAATGTCACGTTCAAATTTACCACACGTTCCGTACCAGCACCATCCGGCAAATGGTACGAGTAATCCTCACACTGGCTAAGGAACTGCTAGAATACTTCCGGTCGAACAAATTTCACCACCACATGGCGATCTTGAACGATCTGCACTCCCACCAGGTCTGTCAACGTTGTGGGAACCGACCTGTGAGATTTATATTTATTTAATTTATATGAATTTATATTTACGTTAATTTATATACTTCGATAGCAATTTGTATAATGATAAGTGGACTGTATTTCTGCAATAATCTCATAATCTCACAAATCGATCCTCTACACATTAGGGGGGGTTTATATTTATATATATGCAGCCAATCAAACTACAGTATTAACTACATACATTGAAAAGGTTCCTTATCTTATAGTACAGCAGGTTAGTCCACCAGGTATAACTAGGGTGTAGACACCAAATTATCCTCTTTGAGGTAGCTTCCATCACCCAGTAACTGGTGCACAAATCTTGCTTCCTCGTCTTGACCTGTCAAAAGGGCGCTAGCTGTAAAGCCAGATTCTATATATGACAAGTATTTCAGAGAAAACTGTACATGGAACATGAAGACCTGGCTTAATTACCTTTAGTTTGAGGCGATTTCGTGATCTAACCGGATCACCCTATATCCTGACATTAATGGCCATAAATGAATGATAAACGGGTTTCGGATAGACACTTAACTTGAATTTGTAGACAGCGTGTTGATAATGGTACACTTTTAGTTTCCATAACACTTCGTCCAAGGAAAATTAACAGGAGCCGAATTTGCTCCTGTGAGCCTCTGGTCTAGTCTCAACAATGGCTGCTTCTAACACTCCATACTATTGACGCCTGGCCGACATTGTCCAGATATGATAGGAGCCAAATTTGCTCCACACGTCTCGGAGGTGACACAACAATGGCTGCCTCCTTCCTCCTCTCTCACGCCTGGCTTACATTAGCGCTGTCATTTCACGAAATAACACGCCACCAAATATCTGTGGGTGTGCATGAAACCGCTGACGAAGCTGAACTCAGTTGAGGGGGGCTCCTGAGCTCCCACGAGGCTTCGCCGCTGTCTTGACTGGCTGGCCTTTGTTTAAATAACACTGCACTAGTATATTTAATGAATCCACTGGTTAACTGGTTCATCCGGTACTAAGATGACCAAATGTGGGTTCAAAGGATCAAATAATCCATCATCCGGTTCGAAGATGACCAAGTAATGTGGTGATGATATCCCGTTTTCTATAGACGGTAATTCCACTACAAGTTACGTTTTCTATGGGTAACTTGTTTATACAACACAGCTCTTATCTGTCTGTATGATATTATTATTAAATGGTGTCGGATTTTCCGACAAACGTGACACGGAACCAGCGCACTACCAACCACTGTATGGTGAACCGGCGTGGAAAACTCAAGTCCAACCGAAGAAGTCCGCTGAATAGGAGGCACGGAAGACCCTATCGTAAAGCAAAAACTTACCCTGCACAAGCAGGATACCATACAGGTCAAGGGACTGACACCCAATCACCAACTCCAAGCTTGGGTTGTCAAATGGGGAGCAACACTTGACCACGTCCACCCGCAGTGGCGACCAGCGAGTGAATCTTCTTAGTGTACTGGTCGTGGACATAGGAAAATTTATCTCCTCTTCTTACGAACCCGACTCCATCGTCGGAGCATGGAGCAGCGACGTCAACGACATCTGTGAGTCCACTCCCAAAACCCCCACAAAATGGACGACGCCATCTGGTGGTGGCGGTATGATACCTGTAAGAGACTAGATTCCTGCCTTGGCCAGCCCGAAGAGTCGCTGTAGCTGACCTCTGGTGAGGTGACGCCTAGAAATTAGCGCCATCTATCGTAATATGAGTTGTATGTTAATGTCAGAGTCCGTAAGTGGCATGTCCTAGTTTCACAAGTACCAGCCAGTTTACTGATGACGTGTCTGTATCCACAGAGGCGACGTAGGGCTGCAGTAGTATGAAGACAGGCAGTCTACCCAAGGCAGCCTATTATCTCTCTACTTCATTCTGCATTACGTGAGCAGTGAGCCGCTGCCGAAGAGGAACTGTGTAGTATCTGCTGTCTGTCTGTGAAGTGGCTGTGACAGAATTCGGTGTATCCCGGGACTGGCTAGAGGAAGAGACGACCGACAGTGAGGTGCTACGGAGAAGTGTAACTAACTAGTTGCAAGAAGCTCCTGCCAGGGGTTCGCTACCCTTGTATTTGTTCGTGTAGAGGCCCAGCAGCGCGAGGCTGATGTTCTCTGCCAGCACCAGGCTGGAGAGTGATGGTGGGCGTTCACAAGGAGCACCTAGTGAGACTGTAGATAGGCTGGCCCCATGGCTAGGGTAGACTCGTTGGTGTTTCACAGTACTGGTTGAGGACGGTACTGTGTGTTGAGGAAACACGGAAGTTGACAAGGCTGCATTGCATGAGCATCGAGGAGCGCTTAGTGTCCTATGAGAGCGACACATGTGTATATATATATCAGTATAGTAATACTTCGTTTATGATTCTATTTATGGTGATGGGAAAGTGATAATATGTGAATATATTGATAATTGATGAAGTGTCATATTCCTTTCAACTCCCCCCTTGTGTTTTACTTGCATTACCATGTCTACTCCTTGAAAGCCACTACTGACTTGGGGTCGGATACTTGTACTTTAGTTCCTCTAGCAAAGAACCCGGTTGCGACCCATAGTGGCCCTAACACGTCTCCAGAAGGGTTTGTCATGAATGTCGCATCCTGATAATACAACTTACCTTGTGACAATAGCTGAACCTCTCAAGAATATTACTCACCTTTTCTTCAAGTCGGTACTGGAGGGTGGGGCTTCTGAAGCGAGTGAGGAAAGAGGCCAGAAGGAAACGCATGTGAGAGTCGCCAAACACAACCCAGCACTCGCTCCTGGCAGGCCATCTGCCACCACTTTCAGTAGCATTACCACCACCTCCAGTAGTGTTACCACCACCTTCAGTAGCGTTACCACCACCTACGGTAGTATTAACACCACCTTCAGTAGCATAATAACGAACAACTTCAACACCTCCAGTTCTAGTGGTATTTCCTCTGGAAACAATGTTAGAAATTTCTTTGATAGACAGGAGCTCGTTTAAGTACTTTGGAATTTTAAGACATAGTAAGAGGATAATTTTAAATGTTATAATAAATGTTTCAAATGGTGTCAGACAGTATCTGGTGATTTATGTACATACACCTCGATTAACCCTTAAACTGCTAGGCCCATAATATTGCAGTCGAAAGTATGCATCGACTAACAGACAACAGCTCATATAATATGACAATGTTTGAAGATGTACTAAGGTGTAGTTATATGCTAAGGCAGTGGTGTTCTGAGTTTTATAGATGCATGTTGATGTGTATGATGTTACGCGTCATCCACAAAGTCGATGAAGATGTGCTGATATGTATAGTGAAGGGGCCATCTGGGTAGTCTTGGAAAAGTTGTTCAATGTCAACCAATATTATTTGACTAGTTGTATATGAAAAGTGCTGAAATTGTCCCAAGTTTCAGTACTGCAGCTAAATAGAAAGGGGGATTTTTTTTTTCAACGTTTTTTACACATTTTCAAGTCCACACTTCAGAACACACGTTTCAGATATAATTATTCTGTGACACTTTTCTGACACATTAGCATATAATAAAGGATTGCGAGTTTTAGAATTTCCAAAACATCTTTAGTTTTCCTAATACAAATGTTCAAAGTTCCCCCCAAAATTTTGCAAATATGGCATGTTATTGCTATTATAAAATCAATAAATGAACTTAGAAAAATAAACTCTCAAATGTAGAGACATGCCCTCCACATATACTGTGTAAGTTTCATGTAAATTGAATAAAAAATTAATCGGTTTTGTAAATGTTTGTGTCAATTGAAAAAAAAAACAGAAATGAATAAAGTCTAAGGTTCTAAAATTTGTGGCCGAGGTTGACATCAACCAATTTTCTCCAAAATTGGCATCCTTACAGATAGGCTTACGTACAGTCAGGTGTGTAAGTTTGATGCAAATCGCCCGAAAAAATTGAAAAAAAAATACATTTTTTTTTTCTTAAATTTGTTTTCCAATTAAACTAATTATAATATTTGTTTAATATATGCTATAGTGATAGCAAAGAGTCATAGCTATGATTTCAGTTGACACTTTTGATTGATAATCGATTTTGACCATTTTGGCATAATTTTCACAACTACAATATTTTTTTTTCTCTCTTCCTGTTTATGCTACGATGCTGAAACTTGGACCAGATGAAACCCTTTTCATATAAAACTTGTCAAAAAAGTTTGATTGAAATCAAACGAGTTTTCATTTATGCATTTTTGGACCCAGATGCCCCCTGAACTGCGTATATGAATGGAAATATGTGGAGGATACATTGAATACTTAGTTGTATAATGTGCTTAGTTATATGATGTATTTAGTTGATTAGTGAGGATTGAGATATGTGAATAAATTCTAAAGAGAATTATGTGCTGAGCGGTAAAGAAACTTGATAATGTGTGATGTGCTGAGGTGAATGGAGATGTGCTGAGGTGTTAGCCAAGGTTAACCTTCAGCAGGTGGGCGCTGGCCTCTGTAATACACTAGTGTACTCACCTAGTTGTGCTTGCAGGGGTTGAGCTATGGCTCTTTGGTCCCGCCTCTCAACTGTCGATCAACTGGTGTACAGATTACTAAGCCTACTGGGCTCTATCATATCTACACTTGAAACTGTGTATGGAGTCTGCCAGCACCACATCACTGCCTAATGCATTCCGTCTGTTAACTACTGACACTGAAAAAGTTCTTTCTAACTTCCTTATGGCTCATTTGTGTACTGAGTTTCTACCTGTGTCCCCCTGTATCATGCTAATAGAACCACTGATATTGACACCAACCTGTGGACCCTCAGCAGGTGGGCGTTGGCCTTTGTAATACACTGGTGGATCATGCTGACAGAACCACTGAAGTTGAATGTTCTACAGCATATGTTCTCAGCATGAAGGTCTGTGTGGTACTTGTAGCAGCGTCTGTCATAGGTTGGATGGTGTCTCATTGTTTTGTGCGGTGACGGTGGTGATACTTGTGATGATGAGTTTGATGACATTTGTGGTGAAAGTGATGATGATGATGATGGTAATGTTAGTGATGTTTGTCGTGGTGATGAGGTTATTAATGATGATGTAAAATGTTGCGACAAAGGTGGTTGTTTGAAAGAAAATCGAGGCAGCAGGTAAGAGGTGAGGAGCAAGGCGAGAATCAACGTCCCCACCACCAGCGGCGTCACCCGCCTCATCAACAGCAGCGCCACCCACCACGCCTCCAGCCTCGCCAGCGGCACCACCAGCCACGCCTCCAGCCTCGTTGCCAGCATCCTGGCTCTCCGTTACCTGGTGAAAAGCAGCAATAATGTATTTAACTATGACATGTTTAAAAGGTTACAAAACTATGTCCTGAATGCTTAAAAAACCCGCAAAGGGAACGAAGAACATAAACGAAGACAATTAAAGTTTGCGTGCTAGTGGCTTTACAAAAATGTAAGAACACTTATAAGAAAAATGCATAACCTTCCAAGAAACACGTAGAAAGGAAGCTGGTTGATGGGAGAAAGAGACAGTGTACTGTATTTAAAAGTCGAATAGTGAGAAAGATAAGTTATATTAAGCTACGGGTCAGAGCTAGAAAGTGAAGTTCAGAATGCTTGAACTTTAATTGAATATCAAACCCAAGAGAATTGTACCACAAGTAGAGTACGGTTTCTATGCACATCTTATTTTGACTTTTCATTCATAATTAATCTGATAAAGAAAGTCGTACTCATCGATTGGCTAGTAGGGAGTTTGACTTGCCAAGTGGAATGCTTTCCAAGCTGGAGGATACCTTCATACCTCGATTCAAGAATTATTGGATATTGTGGACTGAGATGTAAGTTCATAGGTGAACTCCTTAAGAATTTATGGTGTGCAATGGTCTCGAAAACAGCTGACAACAGCTAAGCTTAGGTGTGGGAGGTATTAGTCATTATTAGGCGTGCTATAAAGATTATTGGGAAGCATTGTATGCATAAGTAACAATGAGGAATTCTCCGTTGCGATAACAGACTCCAGTTCACTCTAGACCTCCAGAGAGTTTCTGACGTAGTACGATACACCTTGATGCAAAATCTAAAGTAGCAGGCTCGAGAGAATAGCAGAAAAATACCTAGGAGACAGAAAATTAATTCACAATAAGTGGGAGTTTAAAATAACGGGATGTAGGATGGGTTTTGAAACTTATAAAAGAAAATACTTAACTTAAAAGTTGTCAATAACCAAGATGTTTTTACAACGATTGTCCATTCTCTTAGTTCATCTACCTTAGTATATATGTATATATATATATATATATATATATATATATATATATATATATATATATATATATATATATATATATATATATATATATATTTATATATATATATATATATATATATATATATATATATATATATATATATATAAATATATATATATATATATATATATATATATATATATATATATATATATATATATATATATATATATATATATATATATATATAACTGGGAGAGAGAGGCCTAGGGGACGGACGTTTGGCGGAGGAGCTGCTGCCTTCTCAGCCATTACCCTGAGACATCTTGGCCTCACCGTACCAAGACTCAACCATATTCACCGTGAATACACCAAGCAGACGTGGGAGTGGCCGGAAGTGCCTACGGTGTACCATCTATGTGAAAACTTATCAAAACAGGTGGGTTGGCAGTGTGGAGCCATGGAGGCTGGAGTGAGGGGCCAGGATGGACCCTGAGGCCTCCCATAGTGAGGGGAGGTGGGGGTGAGTGAGGGGTGTTGTGTGGTTAGGAGAGAGAGGTGGGGGTTACCCGTGTGCCAAATAGTGTTTTGTGTTTTTCTTTTTTGAAAGTTTTGTTGAACAAGTTACGTTGTCAGCGATAATTGGCGCAACATATCTATCATATTGTGAGTACATCACACGTGCAGTGAGTCAGATTACAAGTGTGTGATTCATTCATTATTGTGCAGTGATATACGGGGGAATTATACCAGTGTTAGTGTCGCCCTGACCCCCGCCCCCACCCAGCGCCCAGAAATTGAAATTGAAATTGAAATAAGTTTATTGAGATAAAATACACACAAAGGGATGAGGTAGCTCAAGCTATTCTCACCCCATTCAGTACAACGTGTTAATATATACATAGACACACATCACAAATAAACATATTGCCAAACATTCTGAGAGGTAAACATATACATTTCCTCCTTCACAAGGAGTATGTTATCAGACGTACACACAAATACTTTTATGACCTAGGTATACTGTATAGACAATTTGCAAGAGACATGCAGATAATTCAACAAAATATTACAATCTTGGTGCAAAATTCTTATATCTCTCAAGAATATCATCAACCTTTCCGTTGTGACACATCCAGGCTATTTGTTCAGGAACAGTCCTTATCTCAGTGTTTCTATATACATTAATCAACGGACAATCAAGAACATAATGAGCCAGGGTGTGAGACCTTAACATACCACATAGTTTACACCTCGTGTCATTATCATGAACATCTAACCCATATTCCCAGTAATATTTGTACCCAAGCCTGAGCCGCATGTACACAGAGTCACTCCAAGCATTTCTCCTTTTACCATAAGTGAAATGTATGTTTTGACTCACATACATGTAGTGTTGCATGGTTTGACTACTCTCATACATTATCTCTCTCCTCTCCACTCCCGCCTGTGCCTGAATATTTCTGATTTTGCTTCTTATTTGTCTCATTGTGAATTCACATTCAATGTCAACTTGTGGTTTTGATGTGGCACATTTGGCCAAGTCATTCGCCACCTCGTTGAGCACTATTCCAACATGAGATGGAATCCACATGAATTTCACACTATAACCTTTCAGCTGTATCTCAGTTATTCTTCTCTTACAGTCCTCAACTATAGACATGAAGACTGGGTTTCGACTGTTTAAGGACTCCAGTGCTCCTCGGCTATCGACAAATACAAAAACATTTTTGTCGTCATGACGTACTTCCTCCAAACACCCCAGAATGGCCTGCAGTTCAGCTTGTGTGGATGATATATAATTACTAAGCCGGAGTTCAATTATCCTGTCCACAGTCCCAAACTCCGTATAATCCCTTATTAGGACACCACACCCGGCCCTGCCATCCTCCGCCACCGACCCGTCGCAATATACATGTAAACTGTTGCCTCTTGGTAACCGAGATATCATGCTTCCATACAAGCACCGTAATTGTCCCGGTTCATGATGAATCTTTTTCGCCTTGAGGGGTACAATTTCGACGTCTATTTTCTGTACTTTCCAGGGAGCAGACATATTACACTGTCGAGAGGGTTTACAGCAGTCAAGTACGTCGTATTCCCTAAGGTCATGAGCTAATCCCCTCGTGTAGCGTGTCTCCCTCAGTTTCCTGGAAGCGCCCAGGCCGGGAAGTACCTGCTCTCCCCCCCCTTTCCCCCCCCCACCACGTCGCCTCCCCACCCACGAGGCCACCTTACCACCCGGCCATAGAACCTGGGAGGCTCCCATGTGTGTCTACGCCACCCACTCACCCAATGTATATCCACATATTGTGTAGTGGGTGTATACCCACACTTCGTATAAAGGTGGCATATGTATTACCACTCACCTGAGTAGTAAGTGCCACGGCCAGCTGATCACCCCCCCAGCCTCCAACCGCCGCCCACCCTCCAGTCTCCACCCGCCGTCCACCTTCCCGCCCAGCGCCCGCCCAGCGCCCGCCCAGCGCCCCCCCATGTCGCAGTTCTCAACAGACAGCCAGGCTTCTCCAAGCCAAGATGAGCCATCAAGCAGGGGTAGACAAGGCAGATGTCAGACGTGTGACAGGGTATGCTATATCCGGTTGAGTGACGATAATGTGCGCTTCGATTTACACAACGGAGCCAGGTGTTTGGGTTCTGGGCGCCCTCCCAGGAAGAACACCAATCAACAGCCCACACCGTCCGTCAGGCAAAACACCTCCCAGACCTTCATTCCCACAGAAAACTTATTAGAAGCTATTAAAGCAACATCAGCCAGAACCTTGCAACACATCCCTAAAGCAGCCCGCCCCCATGAAGCAGCCAAATTATCTGCCCTCCTGAGAAAGGTCAACGACTCTCCTGGAACGACCCAAGCATGGCACAACCTCCTACTGTTTGGCAACATATGTTTAGCCACCCCTGCAAGGAGAGACAAGACCTTAGCTGCCTCAGTCATCAAAGCTATAAATGATTTTCCCAGGGAGGACAACCAGGTGCGCCTTCCCACTCGCGCGAGAAACACCCACGGCAGGAAGAGCAACAGTGGCATATCCGAGACATCAAAAATCAGAACATCAGTCACCAAGAAAATAGAAGAAGGAAACACTATTGGCGCAATACGAGTCATCACCATTGAGGACTCAATTGCCGACAGAGATGCCGCAACAGCTCAAGCCCTAAGGGAGAAACACCCACCCAGGGCTCCGCATGAGGACGACATTGTACAAGTGGGGGCTACCGGAGCAGAACCTCTCTGGGTGGCTGAATCTGTGGTCCATAAAGCAGCCATGTCCTTCCCAACAGGATCAGCAGGTGGGTTCACAGGACTAAAACCCAACCACCTCAAGCAAATGCTCAACCCTGCACTGGGTGACATTGCAAAGAACCTCTTGGTGGAACTAACCAGATTCACCAACACATGTCTAGCTGGCAACATACCAGCGATCATAAGACCTATCTTTTTGGAGCATCTCTCTGTGCTCTAAAGAAAAAGGATGGAGGGATCAGGCCAATAGCTGTGGGCAATTCTCTCCGGCGTCTCGTCGCAAAGGCAGCTGCAAGAACAGTTAGTGATGCAGCGGCCAACATGCTGAAGCCAAAACAGCTCGGGTTCGGCATTCCACAAGGGTGTGAGGCGGAAGCCCATGCAGCTCGAGCCTTCATCGCCAACATCACAGACGAAAAGGCCCTTATCAAGCTAGATTTAAAAAATGCCTTCAATTTGGTGCGGAGGGATGCTGTACTCCGTGCGGTTCATAGTCATTTCCCTCCCCTCTACCCTTTTGTACATTCATGCTACAGTATGGACCTTAAGCTACTTTTTGGCGAACATGAAATTGACTCGCGAGAAGGCGTCCAACAGGGTGACCCCCTTGCTCCTCTCCTTTTCTGCTTAGTCATCAAACAAGTCACAGAGGTCCTGTCCAGCGAGCTTAACATCTGGTTCTTGGATGATGGTACCCTAGCTGGTTCCCAAGACTCCCTCCTGGAGGACATCAGAAAAATCCAGGAGCAAGGTGCAGTTTTAGGCCTCACCCTGAACCCTTCTAAATGTGAAATAATATGTTCCAACCAGGGCATCGTA
This sequence comes from Procambarus clarkii, assembly GCF_040958095.1. Lineage (NCBI taxonomy): Eukaryota > Metazoa > Arthropoda > Malacostraca > Decapoda > Cambaridae > Procambarus > Procambarus clarkii. The sequence continues at coordinate 24,788,233 of NC_091184.1, read as the reverse complement.
GAGAGAATAAAGGGTCTTCTGCCAAATATCCATAAAACTAAACCTGAAGACAGCACACTCCTAGGAGCTCCCCTGGGGTTGAAAGCCATCGATGAGGTCCTTGATAAGAAAATCGCCGACTTTAAGAGGATGGATGGGAGGATTGAGGATATTGATGCTCATGATGCACTCTACCTCATCACCAGATGTCTGTCCCTCCCCAGGTTAACCTACTTTCTGAGGTGTTCACCATCTTACAGTAGCCAAAAACTAAGTGAGTATGATCAGTTACTGAAATCAATGCTAGAAAAAGCCCTTAACCTCTCTCTTGATGACCTACAGTGGAAACAAGCCTCTCTTCCCGTAAGACTTGGGGGCCTCGGAGTTCGAACAGCAACGCAAATCGCTGTTCCAGCCTTCCTGTCCTCCCTATCAGCATCCGACGACCTTGTGAAGGAAATTCTACCTGCCCACTTACATCAGCTGGCAGGTGTACATGATCCCAATTTTACACGCTGTGCCACAGAGTGGGCCTCTTGTGCCGGCCCATCACCTCAACCACCATCCCCAAAAGCCCACAAGCAATCCAGCTGGGATGGCCCCATTGTAGACCAAGTTGCTGCAGAGTGCCTGGGTGCTGCAACAACACAACACGACATTGCTCGCCTCACAGCAGTAGCAGCCCCACATGCAGGGGATTTCCTGTTAGCAACGCCAATGTCGGCAACTGGCACGCGTCTCACACCACACGCCCTCCGAATTGCTGTGGCCCTTCGCCTTGCTGCCCCAATCCACACCAGATATAGGTGTATTTGCGGCGAGGTGGTGGCTGACAGGTACGGCCACCATGGCCTACTCTGCCAAAGCACAGGGGGATGGCACTCGAGGCACAGTGAAGTTAACGACATCATCAAGAGGAGCCTCACCACAGCTGGATGCCCAGCTGAAAGAGAGCCCCGTTACCTAACGCCCCGTAACTCTGATGCTCTTATTGGTCGCCCGGATGGTATCACAGTGAATCCCTGGAAGAATGGCAAGCAGTTGGTATGGGACTACACGTGCGTATCAACTCTGGCTAACACCTACATTAACCTCAGTGTTGCACAACCAGGTGGCGCTGCCACCCACAGGGAAGCAGCCAAATCCCGTAAGTACAGAGAACTGGATCACCACTACAATTTTGTCCCCATTGCTTCTGAGACACTCGGCGCCTGGGGTAAAAGTGCTACCAGTTTTTTGAAGGAACTGGGTTCTAGGCTCATTGAAACAACAAGGGACCCTAGAGCTGCCAGCTTTCTTTTCCAGCGCCTCAGCGTGGCGATACAGAGGGGAAATGCGCACTTCATCCAGGGTTCCTGCCCACCATCTGAGGAGCTGGAGGAACTCGACAACCTATGATAACCATCTTTGTAACCTATATGTAACTCCTTTTTTGTAACAAAGTTCAAATAAAGCAAACATATATGGGTACATACAAAAGAATGGGGGTGGTAGAAGATAATATTAGTGTTCAGTGAGAAACCACAAGGTCTCCTCTGAATACTTTTTATTTTCTTCTCCGAGGCTATGGGTCCCCACATTGGCACCAGAGGTGGTACCTCACAAATTTATATATATATATATATATATATATATATATATATATATATATATATATATATATATATATATATATATATATATATATATATATATATATATATATATATATGCGAACAAGCCTGAATGGTCCCCAAGACAATATGCAACAGAAAACTCACACCCCAGAAGTGACAATTCTTCAACTGCAATGCACAACTGAGTTTTCAGTTGCATATAGTCCTGGGGACCATCCAGGCTTGTTCGCATTTGTGTTCCTCACGTGAGCCCAAAAGAATGAGGTGATTTGATAAAATGCTATGCCCAAGATTACCATCCGAGTGCCGGCGGGCTGATGGGCTAAATAGTCTCGGCTACCATCAGTTTATGTCTGGTCGTGATGGTCAAGTGGATTAAGGCGTCCTGAACATACCAGTTGCGTTGCTCATAGCAGTATGGGTTCGAGTCACTTCTGGGGTGGCAGTTATCAGTTATATATATATATATATATATATATATATATATATATATATATATATATATATATATATATATATATATATATATATATATATCTATATATATATATATATATATATATATATATATATATATATATATATATATATATATATATATATATATATATATATATATATATATATATATATATGTCGTACCTAGTAGCCACACAAATGGTAGAGTGGTTAAGGTCTCCTGTACACCTGTTTCATAGTGCTCTGGGCAATATGGGTTCGAGTCACTTCGCGGGTGTGGAATTTTCAGGTGCAAATATGACAGGAGACCATTCAGGCTTGTTCACATTTGTGTTGCTCACGTGGCCCCTCAAAATGAGGTGATTTGATAAAATAACTATGCCCGAAAATTACATTCAAAGTGACGTTGGGATGATGGGCAAATAGCCTCAACAACAGTCATATTTTGTACGGTCACTGATGGTCGAGTAATTATTGTAGAATAGTTGCATAGTGCTCCTGGCAGTATGGGTTCGAGTCACTTCTGGGGTGAGGAGTTTTCATTTGCATATATGATTGGGACCATTTAATCTTGTTTGCATATGTGTTTCTCACGTTTCCACACAAAATGAGGTGATTTGATGAAAGAACTATGCCCAATATTACCATCAAAGTGCCATTGGGATGATGGGCAAATAGCTTCTGCTATCATCATCTTTTGAACAGTCACTGATGGTCGAGTGGTTAAGGTTTCATGTACACCAGTTGCATAGTACTCCTGGCAGAATGAGGTTGAGTCACTTCTGGGGTGTTGAGTTTTCAAACGCATATGTGCCTTAGGACCATTCAGGCTTGTTCGCATTTGTGTTGCTCATGTGAGCAAACAAAATGAGGTGATTTAATCAAATACCTGTGCCCAAGATTACAATGAAAGTGCCGTCAGGATGATGGGGAAATAGCCTCGGCTATTATCATCTTTTGTGCAATCACTGATGGTCGAGAGGTTAAGGTGTCCTGTACACCATTTGCATAGTGCTGCTGGCAGTACGGGTTCGAGTAACATATGGGGGTATGGAGTTTTCAATTGCAAATATGCCTGGAGACCATTCAGGCTTGTTCTCATTTGCGTTGCTCACGTGGCCCCTCAAAATGAGGTGATTTGAGAAAATAACTATTCCCAAGATTACCATCAAAGTGCCGTCAGGATGATGGGCAAATAGCCTCGGCTACCATTATCTTTTGTACGGTCACTGATGGTCGAGTTATTAAGGTCTCCTTCCAGGAAACAATTTTAGGTTGCCACAACGTATCTGGAAAGTGTTGGAAAGTAGGGGCAATGTTTGTTTTCACGCATTAGATGCGTAATTTTGTGTGGATGTAAATAAGTTTCTAAAACGTATTGCACGAAACGTTGGCTAAAAAAAATTTGAAGCCTTGTGGCAACCTTAAATGTTTCATAATCGTAGTTTTTTATTGCTGGTATTTATATAAATGTCGAAATATAAAAGTATATTTCAACATTTAGTAAAAAGAAACAAGATCATAATAAAGGTTAATTCATCATTTTTATTCATTTTTTTAGGAAGAGGTCGAGGAGGAGGGAGGAAGAATTCCAGGTAAGAGGATGAAGTCGAGTAGGAAGGAGGAGGAGATCGAGGAGGAAGGAGGAGGAGGAGGGAGAGAGAGGAGGAGGCGGGTGAGGAGTAAGAAGGATGGCGAGAAGGAAGGAGGAGGAGGGCGAGAAGGGAGGGGGAAAGAGGAGGGCGAGAAGGAAGGAGGAGGAGGCCGAGGAGTAGGAAAGTGGAGGTAGAAGAAGGGCAAGAAGGAAGGAGGAGGAGGAGAGTGAGTAGGAAGGAGAAGGAGGGCGAGAAGGAAGGAGGAGGAGGGAAGAGGGCGAGGAGGAAGGACGAGGAGGAAGGAGGAGGAGGGCGAGGAGGAAGGAGGAGGAGGGCAAAGAGGGAGGAGGGCGAGGAGGAGGGCAAAGAGGGAGGAGGGCGAGGAGGAAGGAGGAGAGCGAGGAAGGAGGAGGGCGTGGAGGATGGAGGAGGAAGGGGGAGGAGGGCGAGGAGGAAGGAGGAGGCCGAGGAGGAAGGAAGGAGTGAGAGAGGAGGAAGGAGGAGGACGAGGTGGAAGGAGGAGGAGTAGGGCGAGGAGGGAGGGAGGAGGAGTAAGGAGGAGGACGAGAAGGAAGGAGGGGGAAAAGGAGGAGAGCGAGGAGGAAAGAGAAGGAGAGCGAGGAGGAAGAAAAAAGAGGGCGAGGAAGAAGGAGGAAAAGAAGAAGAGCGAGGAGGAAGGAGGAAGAATTCCAGGTAAGAGGGTGAGGTCGAGGAGAAAGGAGGAGGTCGAGGAGGAAGGAGGAAGAGGGCGAGGAGGAAGGAGGAGGAGGAAGGAGGAGGAGGGCGAGGAGGACGGAGGAGGAGGGCAAGGAGGAGGGAGGAGGGCGAGGAGGAAGGAGGAGGAGCGTGAGGAGGAGGGAGGAGGGCGAGAAGGAAGGAGGAGGGCGAGGAGGAAGGAGGAGGAGGGCGAAGAGGGAGGAGGAGGAAGGAGGAGGGCGTGGAAAATGGAGGAGAGCGAGGAGGAAGGGGGAGGAGGAGGGCGAATAGGAAAAAGGAGGCCGAGAAGGAAGGAGGGGGACGGTGAGGAGGAAGGAGGAGGGCGAGGAGGAAGGAGGAAAACGAGGAGGAAGGAGGAAGGAGGAGGAGAGCGAGGAGTAGGAGGGCGAAGAGGAAGGATGAGGAGGAGGCGAGTGAGGAGGAAGGAGGAAAGAGGAGAGCGAGGAGGAAGGAGGAGGAAGGCGAGGAGGAAGGAGGAGGAGAAAGAGAGTGAGAAGTAAGGAGGAAGAATTCTAGGTAAGAGGGTGAGGTCGAGGAGAAAGGAGAAGGTCGAGGAGGTAGGAGGAGGAGGAAGGAGGAGGAGGGTTAGGAGGAAGGAGGAGGAGGAAGGAAGAGGAGGGTGAGGAAGAAGGAGGAGGAGGCGAGCAATGAAGAAAGGAGGAAGAGGGCGAGGAAGAAGAAGGAGAGCAAGGAGGAGGGCGAGAAAGAAGGAATAACAGGTCGAAGAGGAAGGAGGAGGGCGAGGAGGAAGGAGGAGGAGGAAGAAGAAGGGCAAAGAGGAAGGAGGAGAAGGAGGAAGATGAGGAGGAGGGCGAGGAGGAAGGAGGTGGACGAAGAAGGAGGGCAAAGAGAAAGGAGGAGGAGGAGGGCGAGGTGGAAGGAGAAGGAGGAGAGCAAGGAGGAAGAAGGAGGAGGAAGAGGGCGAGGAAGAAGGAGAAGAGCGAGGAGGAGGAGGAGGAGGAGGACGAGAAGGAAGGAATAGGAGGTCGAGGAGGATTGGGGGTGGGCGAGGAGGAGGGAGGAGGAGGAAGGAGGAGGGTAAAGAGGAGGGCGAGGGAGAAATGAGGAGGGCGAGGAGGAAGGAGGAGGAGGAGAGCGAGGAGGAAGAAGGAAAACGAGGAGAAAGGAGGAGGAGGGAAAGGAGGAGAGAGGAGGAAGGAGGAGGGGAAGGAGGAGGAGGGCGAGGAGGAAGGAGAGCAAGGAGGAAGAAGGAGGAGGAGGAAGGAGGAAGAGGGCGAGGAAGAAGGATGAGAGCGAGGAGGAGGAGGAGGACGAGAAGGAAGGAATAGAAGGTCGAGGAGGAAGGAGGTGGGCGAGGAGGAAGAGGAGGAGGAGGAGAGTGAGGAGGAAGAAGGAGGAGGAGGAGAGCGAGGAGGAAGGATGAGGAGGAGGAGAGCGAGGAGGAAGAAGGAGAACGAGGAGGAAGGAGGAGGAGGGAAAGGAGGAGGGAGAAGGAAGGAGGAGGGGAAGGAGGAGGAGGGCGAGGAGGAAGGGCGAGGAGGAAGGAGGAGTATCAGGGCGAAGAGAAAAGAGGAGGGCGAGGAGGGAGGAAGGAGGAGGAGAGCGAGGAGGAAGGAGGAGGAGAGCGAGGACGAAGGAGGAGTAGGGCGAGGAGGAAGGAGGAGGAGAAGTAGGAAGGAGGGAGGAGGGCGAGGAGGAGGACGAGTAGAAAGGAGGTGGAGAGTGAGGAAGGAGGAGGGCGAGGAGGATGGAGGAGGAGAGCAAGTAGGAAGGGGGAGGAGGAGGAGGGCGAATAGGATGGAGGAGGCCGAGGAGGAAGGAGGAGGAAAAGAGCGAGGAGAAAGGAGGAAGAGAAGTGCCGGGAGGGAGAGGGAGGAGGCGGAACAGGAGAAAGGAGGAGGGCGAGAAGGAAGGAGGAGGAGGGCGAGAAGGAAGGAGGAGGAGGGCGAGAAGGAAGGAAGAGGGCGAGGAGGAAGGAGGAGGAGGTCGAGGAAGAAGGAGGGCAAGGAGGAGAGCGAGGAGGAGGGCGTCGAGGAAGGAGGAGGAGGAGAGCAAGGAGGAAAGAGGAGTAGGAGGGCGAAGAGGAAGGAGGAGGGCTAGGAGGAAGGAGGAGGAGGGCTAGGAGGAAGGAGGAGGAGGAGAGCGAGGAGGAAGGAGGAAGAATTCCAGGTAAGAGGATGAGGTGAGCGAGGAGGAGGGCGAGGAGGAAGGAGGAGGAGGAGAAGGGAGGAGAGCGAGGAGGAAGGAGGAGGAGGAGGGCGAAGAGGAAGGAGGAGGAGGAGAGCGAGGAGGAAGGAGGAGGAGGAAGGACCAGGAGGGCGAGGAGGAAGGAGGAGGAAGGAGGAGAAGGAAAGTGAGGAGGAAGGAGGAGGAGGAGGGCGAGGAGGAAGGAGGAGGAGGAAGGACGAGGAGGGCGAGGAGGAAGGAGGAGGAAGGAGGAGAAGGAAAGCGAGGAGGAAGGAGGAGGAGGGCGAGGAGGAAGGCCAGGAGAAAGGAGGTAGGCAAGGAGGAAGGAGGAGGAGGGCGAGGAGGAAGGAGGAGGGTTAGGAGGAAGGAGGAGGAGGGCCTGGAGGAAGGAGGAGGAGAGCGAGGAGGAAGGAGGAAGATTGCGAGGAGGAGGGCGAGGAGGAAGATTGCGAGGAGGAGGGCGAGGAGGAAGATTGCGAGGAGGAGGGCGAGGAGGAAGGAGGAGGAGAGCGAGGAGGAAGGTCTAGGAGAAGGAGGTCGAGGCATAGGAGGAAGGAGTAGGTCTAAGAGGAAGGAGGAAGAAGGGGGAGAGGAAAGGAGGAGGGGGGAAGGAGCAAGACGTCTGGGGGGGGTGGAAAGGGGTTAATTAGGTAACGGAGGAGAAGAGAAGGGGGAAGAATAGCAGGGGTAGGAGTAGTACTGGTAAGAGGGGGAGGGGGAAGAGGAGGAGGAGGAGTAAGAGAAGGGGGATGAGAAGGAAGGTGAAGAGGAGGGGTAGAGAGGAGGGGTTAGAGAAGGGGAAGAGGAGGAAGGGGAAGAGAGGAGGGGCAAGGGAAGGAGGGATGAGAAGAAAGGGGAAGAGGAGGGGGAGGGGTAAGGGAAGGGGGACGAGGAGGAAGGGGAAAAGGAGGGGGAGGGGTAAGAGAAGGAGGGGATGAGTAGGAAGGGGAAGAGAGGAAGGGGCAAGAGAAGGGGGGATGAGGAGGAAGGGGAAGAGAGGATGGGCAGGAGAAGGGGGGGGATGAGGAGGAAGGGGAAGAGGGGAGGGGTAAGAGAAGGAAGGTGAGGAGCAGGGGGAGGGGTAAGCAAAGGGGGGGGGGATGAGGAGGAAGGGGAAGAGAGGAGGGGCAAGGGAAGGAGAAATGAGGAGAGGAGGGGGAGGGGTAAAGGAAGGGAGATGAGGAGAAGGGGGAAATGAAGGGGATGAGGAGGAAGGGGAAGAGGGGAGGGGTAAGAGAAGGAAGGTGAAGAGCAGGGGGAGGGGTAAGAGAAGGAAGGTGAAGAGCAGGGGGAGGGGTAAGCAAAGGGGGGGGATGAGGAGGAAGGGGAAGAGAGGAGGGGCAAGAGAAGGGGGGAGGATGAGGAGCAAGGGGAAGAGGGGAGGGGTAAGAGAAGGAAGGGGTAGAGCAGGGGAGGGAGGGGGTGATGGTCACTACGCGGGGGTATAAACACTGGACCACCCGGGTGATGGTCAGCTGGCTACTACTGACCCTCGCCTGGTGGGACCCACATCAGCTGGCTACTACTGGCCCTCGCCTGGTGGGACCCACATCAGCTGGCTACTACTGACCCTCGCCTGGTGGGACCCACATCAGCTGGCTACTACTGACCCTTGCCTGGTGGGACCCACATCAGCTGGCTACTACTGACCCTCGCCTGGTGGGACCCACATCAGCTGGCTACTACTGACCCTCGCCTGGTGGGACCCACATCAGCTGGCTACTACTGACCCTTGCCTGGTGGGACCCACATCAGCTGGCTACTACTGACCCTCGCCTGGTGGGACCCACATCAGCTGGCTACTACTGACCCTCGCCTGGTGGGACCCACATCAGCTGGCTACTACTGATCCTCGCCTGGTGGGACCCACATCAGCTGGCTACTACTGACCCTCGCCTGGTGGGACCCACATCAGCTGGCTACTACTGACCCTCGCCTGGTGGGACCCACATCAGCTGGCTACTACTGACCCTCGCCTGGTGGGACCCACATCAGCTGGCTACTACTGGCCCTCGCCTGGTGGGACCCACATCAGCTGGCTACTACTGACCCTTGCCTGGTGGGACCCACATCAGCTGGCTACTACTGACCCTCGCCTGGTGGGACCCACATCAGCTGGCTACTACTGACCCTCGCCTGGTGGGACCCACATCAGCTGGCTACTACTGACCCTCGCCTGGTGGGACCCACATCAGCTGGCTACTACTGACCCTCGCCTGGTGGGACCCACATCAGCTGGCTACTACTGACCCTCGCCTGGTGGGACCCACATCAGCTGGCTACTACTGACCCTCGCCTGGTGGGACCCACATCACAACCCTCGCTGCCTCACCAACTTGCAGTGTTCACTTAATAATATTTATTTAATTTATTAGTAAAATCGGAGATAAAGTTATGCAAAACATTATTATCTTATTCTTTATTTTTCTTGCTGTATTTGATGAAGATGAACACACCATAGTCATCTACCAAGACCTGCCTGTATAATCCAGCGCCCTAACACGTCATGGCAACTCTGTAGGCCTATAGTGTATAGCTCCATGACTCACACAGGTCCCATTACACTCCCTCCCCATCTTTCCCTCTTCCCTCCTCCCTTCTTACCCCCACCTCTTCCCCTTCCTCCTCCTCATTCCCTTTCTCTTACCCCTCCTCTTTTCCTTCCTTCACATCCCCCCTTCTCTTACCCTCTCCCCCCTCCTCATCCCACTTCCCTTACCCCTCCCCCTCCTCTTCCCCTCCTCTTCCCCTTCTCTTACCCCTTCTCTTCCCCCCTTCTCTTACCCCTCCCCCTTCTTAGACCCCCGTTCTCTTACTTCTTCCCCCTATCCTCACCCCCTCCTCTTCCCCTTCCTTCTCATCCCCCTTCCCTCACTCCTCTTCGCCCTCTCCTGCTTCCCTCTACTACTTCTCCCCTTGCTATTCTCCTCCCTCCTCTTCTCCTCCTTCACTTAGTTCCCCCCTCCCCGACGTCCTCCTCCTTGCACCTCCCCCTTCCGCCTCCCCCGTCCTCCTAGACATACTCCTTCCTCCTCTACCTCATCCTCCTTCCTCCTCTGCCTCGACCTCTTCCTCCTCGATCTTCTCCTTAATTCCTCCTCGACCTCCTCCTCCTTCCACCTCGCCCTCCTCCTTCCTACTTGTCCTACTCCTTCTTCCTCGCCCTCCTCCTCCTTCCTCCTCGCTCTCTTCCTCCTTCCTCCTTGCCATCCTCCATACTTCTCGCCCTCCTCCTACTTCCTTCTCGCCCTCCTCCTACTTCCTTCTCGCCCTCCTCCACCTTCCTCCTCGCCCTACTCCTCCTTCCTCCTTGCCCTCCTCCTCCTACCTCCTCGCCCTCCTCCTCCTTCCATCTCGCCCTCCTCCTCCTTCGTCCTCGCTCTCTTCCTCCTTCCTCCTCGTCCTCCTCCTTCCTCCTCACCATCCTCCTTCCCTCTCATCTTACTCCTCCTCCTCCTCCTTCCACCTCGCCCTCCTCCTTCCTCCTCGTCCTACTCCTTCTTCCTCGCCCTCCTCCTCCTTCCTATTCGCCTTCCTCCTTCCTCCTCGCCCTCCTCCTCCTTCCTCCTCCCCCTCCTCCTCCTTCGTCCTCGCTCTCCTCCTCCTTCCTCCTCGTCCTCCTCCTCCTCCTTCCTCCTCACCATCCTCCTCCTCCTCACCATCCTCCTTTCTCCTCGCCCTCCTCCTTCTTCCTTGCCCTACTCCTCCTTCCTCCTTCTCCTCGCCCTCCTCCTCCTTCCTCCTCGCCCTCCTCCTCCTTCCTCCTCGCCCTACTTCTCCTTCCTCCTCGCTCTACTCCTCCTTCCTCCTCGCTCTCCTCCTCCTCCTTCCTCCTCACTCTCCTCCTTCCTTCTCGCCCTCCTCCCTCCTCCTCGCCCTCTTCCTCCTTCCTCCTCACCCTCCTCGTCCTTCCTTCTCGCCCTCCTCCTCCTTGAATCTGTGGAATCTGTGGAAATGAATGAGCAAATGTGCTGGCTGCTGAAGGCGCTGAAGGAAACCACGTTGGTTTCATTTTGGATACCAATGTCCATGGAGATTCAGAATGGAAACAATTATAGTTGAGCATGCAGAGGAGTGTAAGAATCTGTGGTGAGAGTGAAGGACACAGCCTTGACAACTATACTTCAGAGAATGTAAACATGCAAACATTGAGAATGTAGGACAACAAAAAGTCTTCAGAATCTTTCACACCGCTATTGAGCAACATTTACAATTTATATAAATTATTTTTGGGAATAATACATACATTTTATATTTAAACATGATATTAGTGTTTAGTGGAATACATAAGGAGTCAAATTGTGTTAAAAAGAGCGATTTTTAGAAAATTTAGAAAACTACTTATTCTGATCATAGAATAACTAAATGTATTTTGAAGGTTTCATTCAGCCATTAAATATCATTCACAATTTATTAATGAATTTTACAAAAAAAAATCCATAAAATTTATATTTAAACATGTAAAAACTATTTGTAATACATTAGGAACAAAAAAGTTGTAGAAAAACAATTTATTATAAAACCTATGTGTTTGGATTTTTGTATTAAAAGTTTCTCAAAGGCTCTCCTGCACCATTCTCAATGCAAGTCATTCCTACACCTATGGGAAGAGATAGATGAATGTTTTCTATACGATTTGTGTTTGCTGAGCTGTACACCAGTTGCATAGTGCTTCTGGCAGTATGGGTTCGAGTCACTTCTGCGGTGTGAAGTGATTTGATAAAATAACTATGGCCAAGATTACCATCAAAGTGCTGTTAGGATAATGGGCAAATAGACTCAGCTACCATCATCTTTTGTATGATCTCTGATGGTCGAGTGGTTAAGGTCCCCTGTACACCAGTTGCATAGTGCTCTTGGAAGTACTGGTTCAAAGTCACTTCTGGGGTGAAGAGTTGTCAGTTGCATATATGCCTGGGGACCATTCAGGATTATTCGCATTTGTGTTGCTCACGTGGCACAACAAAATGAAGTGATTTGATAAAATAACTATGCCCAAAATTACCATCAAAGTACCGTCAGAATGATGGGCCAACCCAGCAAACACAAAACGTTTTGGAAACCTTCTCCAAAGTTTCAACATGGTTGTCGGGAGAGATAAGTTTCATGTGTGGTTCAACAAGCACATGAGCAACCTTTAACCCAAGAATGGTCATAGTATTTCTTTATGTAATACAGCAAATGCTGCCTTTTCTTACACTTATTTCACCTTTATTTACTAAAAAAATATTTTGTTCTTGTTTAAATATTAAATTTATTTACATTATACATATAAATTGTGAATGCTGTGACTTAGTTGTATGATAGGTGTGCAAAACATTTACTTTTTATGATAATCTTGCTAAAAATTGTTTGTAAAGCCCTGTTTGCTAAATGCTGTATTCAGTAATACTATTTTTATGTTTTAATTATATTTTGGTACTTTATGCATTATACATCAACATAAATAGAAAATGCTGCTGCATAGGTGTATGAAGGACACATGCAACATTTAATCTACCATTTTCTTCTAATAAAAATTAGAGTACATCAAAATACCTCTTTATCACATGCATCTGTATTATAGTAGATTTTACATTAAATATCACTGAAGTACAAATAGGTGAGTACAGCTAGGCAAGTACAACAGCATGAGTGTAGCTAGGTGAGTACATGTAGCTAGGTAAGTACATCTTGGTGAATGCTGCTAGATGAATACAAGTAGGTGAGTACAACTGCATGAGAGTAATTAGGGGAGTGCATGTAGGTGAGTACAACTACACGAAAACAACTAGGTGAGTGCATGTAGGTGAGTACAACTCACTATGTAACACCTCAGAGCTACAGAAGTCAAGGAAGACGAGGGGAAGGGGAGTATGGAAGTGCATCCATACTGCACTTAGGGAGAAGGAGGAAGAGGAGGAAGGAGGAGTAGGAGGTCGAGGAGGAAGGAGGAGGGCGAGAAGGAAGGCGAGGTGGAAAGAGGAGGAAGAGAGCGAGGAGGAAGGACCAGGAGGAGGAGGAGGGCGAGGAGGAAGGAGGAAGAGGGCGAGGAGGGAGGAGGAGGAGGGCAAAGAGGAAGGAGGAGTAGGGCGAGGAGGAAGGAGGAGTAGGGCGAGGAGGAAGGAGGAGTAGGGCAAGGAAGAAGGAGTAGATGAGGAGGAAGGAGGAGGGCGAGGTGGAAGGAGGAGGAGGGCGAGGAGAAAGGAGGAAGTGGGCAAGGAGGAGTATGGAGGAGGGTGAGGAGGAAGGAAGAGTAGGGTGAGGAGGAAGGAGGAGGAGGAGGGTGAGGAGGAAGGAGGAGGAGGCCGAGGAGGAAGAGTAGAAGATAGAGGAGCTCGAGGAGGAGAGCGAGCAGGAAGGACGAGGAAGAGGAGGAGGTCGAGGCAGAGGAGGAAGGAGGGAGAGGGATGGAGAAGGTGCAAGGAGGAGAACGTCGGAGATGGAGGAACTAAGGGACCGAGGAGGAGGGAGAATAGCAGGGGTAGAAGTAATAGAGGTAAGAGGGGGAGGGCGAAGAGGAGGAGGAGTGAGGGAAGGGGGATGAGAAGGAAGGGGAAGAAGGAAGAGAAGGGGGGATTAGGAGGAGGGGGAAGAGAAGGGGATGAGGAGGAAGGGGAAGAGGAGGGAGGAGAGAGGAGGGGTAAGAGAAGGGGGTAAAGAGGAGGGAGGGGTAAGAGAAGGGTGGATGAGGAGGAGGGGAGGATGAAAATGAGGAGGAGGGGAAAGAGAAGGGGTATGAGGAGGAATGGGGAAGAGAATGGGGTAGGGGTAAGACAAGGGGGATGAGGAGGGGGGAGGGGTAAGAGAAGGGGGGATGTGAAGGAAGGGAAAGAAGAGGGGAAGGGTAAGAGAAAGGGAATGAGGAGGAGGAAGGGGAAGAGGAGGGGGGAAGAGGGGAGGAGGGAAGAGAGGAAGGAGGGGAGGAGAAGATGGGGAGGGAGTGTAAAGGGATCAGTGTGACGGCTGGGGCATGTTCACAGTAGGCCTACAACAGTTGCCATGACGTGTTAGGACGCTGGATTATACAGGCATTTCTTGGTAGATATAATATTGCGTGTTCTTCTTCATAAAATACAGCAAGAAAAATAAAGAATCAGATAATAATGTTTTAAATAACTTTATCTCTGATTTTACTTCTGAATTAAATTAATATTATAAATTGAACATGCAGGTTGGTGAGGCAGCGACGGTTGTCGTGAGGGTCCCAACAGGGGCAGTACCCAGCTGACCATCACCGTGGTGAGCCAGTGTTTATACCCGAACGTAGTGACCATCACCCCCTCCCCCTGATCTTCCCCTTCCTTCTATTACCCCTCCCCTCTTCCCCTTCCTCCTCATCCCCCTTCTCTTACCCCTCCCCCCCTTCCTTACCCACCTTCTCTTACCCCCACCCCCTCCTCTTCCCCTTCCTCCTCATCTCCTTCTCTGACCTCTACCCCCTCCTCAACCTCCTTCTCTTACCCCTCCCCCTCTCCCCTCCTCTTCACCCTACCCACTCCCCCTCCTCTTCCCCTTCCTTCTCATCCCCCTTCTCTTACTCCTCCTCCTCCTTCCCCCTCCCCTCCTCTTACCTGTACTGCTCCTACCCCTGCTATTCTTCCCCCTCCTCTTCTCCTCCGTTACCTACGTTCTTCTCTTTCCCCACCTCCTCCTTTCCTCTCCCCCTTCTTCCTCTTAGACCTACTGCTTCCTCCTCTTTCTCATCCTCCTTCCTCCTCTGCCTCGACCTCCTCCTTAATCTCCTCCTCCTTCCTCCTCGATCTCCTCTCCTCCTTCCTCCTCGACATCATTCTCCTTCCTCCTCGACTTCATCCTTCTACCTGGAATTTTTCTTCCTTCCTGCTTCACCTCTTCCTCCTAGACCTACTCCTTCCTCCTCGACCTCCTCCTCCTTCCTTCTTAACCTCCTCCTTCCTCCTCCTTCTCGACCTCCTCCGCAAACTTTCTCCTCCTCCTTCCTATCTTACCAACTCCTCCTTCCTCTTCGACCTCATACTCCTCCTTTCTCTCAAGTAAGTGACCTCAGCATTAAAATTCATGTGTGTGTCCAGGATGATTCCTAGATACTGATAGGTGTCGACCCATTCTATTGGTTGACCCTGTACTGTGAGTTGGATGTTGGGCTTCGCTATTTTTATGGGCATGGCCTTTGACTTTGAGGGGTTGAGTTTGATCCCAATCTGTTTTGCCTCTTTACTGATGCAGTCTAAGCATTTGGGTGCAAGGCGCGCCGCATCCCTTCCTTTTATGATGATGACAAAGTCGTCCGCGCAGTTTAGCAGCCTGCAGTGATGTGGGAGTTTCAACCTCATTATTCTTTCCATTAAACAGTTGAAGAGAAGAGGGCTGAGAATACCTCCTTGCGGTGTACCATTTTCATGTCTTTTGTACTCAGAGACTGTGCCATGAAGTTTTACTCTTGCTTCTCTGTTTATGAGACAGTTTGTGGTCCAGGAGAGCAGGTTGCCTCTGACCTCTTTGTCGATGAGGCAGCAGAGAATAGCTGGGGCGCTAGCCAGTTCAAAGGCTTTTTCGAGGTCCAGGAATATCAGCATTCCTGCTCTGAGAGTGGTGTGTTCATTCAGGTGTGAACACCATTCCAGCCACTTTTGTTCTTTTATTTGTCTGGTCTCTCGATGTACATGTTCCTTGACCTCACAAAGTAAGATCCTGTTGCGGTCACTTGGCTGCTTTTTGTATAGCTTTCTTGTTCTATTGAGTCTATGGTTGAGTTCTTTGACACGTTCGCAATAGTACCAATGATCTTTATGGTGTTCGGTGGACTGTTTTTTCAGTGGGATTGAGTGGTTGGCAGCACTTTGAATCGCTTTGACAAATTCTTGTTCTGCCTGATTAATGTCTTCGGGAAGATCATAGTTTCTTTGCCACTCTGAAATGAGGTTTTGAAATCGGTCCCAGTTTGCTAAAGCAAAGTTCCAGGCTTCAGATGGAGGCGGAGGTGGGGGTGGGTAGGTCTAACTGAAGATCAATTTGGACCCCATAGTGGTCGCTTGTCAGTGTGGGCTCAACTGACCATGTTGCTGCATCTCTTAGGGAGGCTGAAACGAAGGTTAGGTCTAATCTGCCTCCTTGGATGTGGGTAGGTTCATTCTTGTTTAGGATTTGTATTTCTGGAAGCTGGTCCAGTAGATGTGTAATGTGTATGCCGGCTTCATTTGTTCTGTTCGAGCCCAGTGCCAATCGATGATGGGCATTAAAATCTCCACAAATGATTGTGTTTGTTGTTGTCGCGTGTCCAAATAACATAGAGAGATCCATTTCGGCATGTGGAGACCTGTACACATTGAACACTTCAAGTTTGTCGTGTCTTAGCTCAATGGTGACTCCCATTACCTCTGTCCCTGCTCCACAATTGGGTGGGCTGGTTATGGACTTGGAGATCAGGTCACATTTTACATAGATTGCACATCCCCTGGATTGCCCATTGATCCATGGAAGGAAGAAGCCTCGATAGCCTGAGATTTTAGGTTCTAATCCGGCTCGAAGCAAGCTCTCCTGTAGTATCAGGATGTCTATGCCCTTGGTTGCTGCTATGCATTGCAAGTGTTGCAATTTAGTGCGCAGTCCTTGCGCATTCCATTGCAGGATCTTTAGAATTCTAGGTTCTTGGAATTTGCTGATAATTCCGTGGTATCCATGGAGTCTGATGAACACGCCATGGAAGTTGCAATTGGTGTATAGGTTCTTAGTGGACCTGAAATTGACTCATCAATGTCGCTTTCCGACGAGCTGGACTCTATCTGTTTTTTATGGGGGTGTCTCCTGCCCTGCTGTCTTGACGGTGTGGATATTACATCTTCGAATTTTTTGAGCCTGTGCTCAATTGTCTTCCGAGTCTCTGTGGTTTGCTTGATTCCATGTGAAGACAGCAGACTTTCGATGAACTCAGTGACCAAAGTTTTGAGCATTGGCCAGAGAGCGTCCAGTTCAGTGGGAGCACTATTTAATGTTGTGCAGGTTAGGGGCCTAGTGGCTTTTAGACCCTTCTCGGTGGTAACTTTGGCACTGGAATTGCTACTCCTATTGGCCCCAGTGTGCTTGCTGGATGAAATGGGAGGCCGACTGCTTTGAACATGATTCTTGTGTCCTCCATCTTTCTTTTTGTCCTGTACTGTCTTTTCACCCTTCACCATGGCCGATGGTGAAGGGCCGTGTGCCCCCTCTTCCTGAATGGGTAGACCCCACGCGGTTTTAGTGGGCATGGGAGCTGGTATTCGTTTTGGTTTGGGTTTCGGCTCCTCTGTAGGCGTGGTGGGGTTCGTTTGAAGCCTTTTGAGCCTTTCAGGGCATTTCAAGTTCCAGGCATGATGTGCCTTGGAACAATTTGGGCATTTTGCCTGAACAGGGTGGTTTGCCTTGAATTTATCAATACATGTTTTTGTATCATGGTGCTGGCTGCAGACTCCGCACCTCACTGGGCGTTGGCAGCCATCTTTGTGATGCCCAAATCTCTGACATCTAAAGCATCTTAGGGGTTCTGGGGTGTAAGGCCTGTGTTGAAACACCCCAGATTCCAAGGTCAAGTTTCTCCGGGATCCGTCCTCTTACTGTGAGAAGGACTTGTCGAGTTTCCTGTTTTGTGGTTCGTACTTGGCATCTCTCTGCTGACACCACATACTTCAGCTTTTCGAGATGGCCAAGGGCCATATGCAAGGGATAGTGGAGGACAATGATTTTACTTATTTTATCCTCTGGTTTCAGTTCCTCACATTTTGCGTAATTTTTTAGAATCGTAGCGGCCGACTCGTCTTTAGGCCTCAGAATGTATTCTCCTTTGAGATTAGGTTTTGCTCTGACCTGGAGCTGGGGTACTCTTTTTCCAGGTCCACTACAGTAGCGTAGGAAGACTTACCTTCCGTGTGCTGCACTTTGAAGACTGGAAGCGTAGATCTAGTCTGAGGCGCTGGGAGAGCTGGAGAGGCTGGAGAGATTAATGGGCGATGGTTCGTCATGGAGTGGCTTGTCTTGTTAGCCTTATTCACGTGATGCCACTCGCCGTCACTTTCAGAACTTGTATCCATTATCGATGGTCTTTTCCTACACTGAGCAGCATTGCTGGATCGATTATAAGTCAATTGGAATTCCATGATGAAATTCAAATAATCACTTGTGGAGTGGTCTAGTGAGTGAAGGTGATGTAGAACTTACACATCTTCGATTTGTATATATATCTACATTTGAGTGAGGTGGATGGGGTGAGGTGGTATTAATAGGGTATTAAATTCCTAAACACAAGACAGAACACAAAACAATGGGTATTAAATGGAAGTGATTGTAGAAAGCCTATTGGTCCATATTTCTTGATGCTTCTATATTGGAGCGGAGTCTTGAGGTGGGTAGAATATAGTTGTGCATTAATTGGCTGTTGATTGCTGGTGTTGACTTCTTGATGTGTAGTGCCTCGCAGACGTCAAGCTGCTTGCTATCGCTGTATCTATCGATGATTTCTGTGTTGTTTACTAGGATTTCTCTGGCGATGGTTTGGTTGTGGGAAGAGATTATATGTTCCTTAATGGAGCCCTGTTGCTTATGCATCGTTAAACGCCTAGAAAGAGATGTAGTTGTCTTGCCTATATACTGGGTTTTTTGGAGCTTACAGTCCCCAAGAGGGCATTTGAAGGCATAGACGACGTTGGTCTCTTTTAAAGCGTTCTGTTTTGTGTCTGGAGAGTTTCTCATGAGTAGGCTGGCCGTTTTTCTGGTTTTAGAGTAAATCGTCAGTTGTATCCTCTGATTTTTGTCTGTAGGGATAACGTTTCTATTAACAATATCTTTCAGGACCCTTTCCTCCGTTTTATGAGCTGTGGAAAAGAAGTTCCTGTAAAATAGTCTAATAGGGGGTATAGGTGTTGTGTTAGTTGTCTCTTCAGAGGTTCCATGGCGTTTCACTTTCCTTCTTATGATGTCTTCGACGAAACCATTGGAGAAGCCGTTGTTGACTAGGACCTGCCTTACCCTACAGAGTTCTTCGTCGACTTGCTTCCATTCTGAGCTGTGGCTGAGAGCACGGTCGACATAGGCGTTAACAACACTCCTCTTGTACCTATCTGGGCAGTCGCTGTTGGCATTTAGGCACATTCCAATGTTCGTTTCCTTAGTGTAGACTGCAGTGTGGAAACCTCCGCTCTTTTCCATGACTTACATCTAGAAAGGGCAGCTTTCCATCCTTTTCCATCTCGTAAGTGAAACGCAGCACGGAACTCTGCTCAAATGCCTCCTTCAGCTCCTGCAGATGTCTGACATCAAGTACCTGTGTAAAAATGTCGTCAACATACCTGCAGTATATGGCCGGTTTCAAGTTCATGTCGACTAAGACTTTTTGCTCGATGGTACCCATGTAGAAGTTTGCAAACAGGACACCTAGGGGAGAACCCATTGCGACCCCATCTACTTGCTTATACATGTGCCCATCCGGGCTCAAGAAGGGTGCCTCTTTAGTACAAGCTTGGAGTAGTTTCCTTAGAATATTTTCTGGTATGTCAAGAGGAGTACAGGCCGGATCACGATACACTCTGTCGGCTATCATCCCGATTGTCTCGTCCACAGGTACGTTGGTAAACAGTGATTCGACGTCCAACGAGGCTCTTATCCCTGTGGCCTGTGTGCCTCGCAGTAAGTCAACAAATTACTTTAGAGACTTCAGGCTGAAGGCGCAAGGGACATAAGGAGTCAGCAGGCTGTTGAGTCGCTTCGCCAGTCTGTACATGGGTGTGGGTATCTGGCTAATGATTGGCCGAAGTGGGTTTCCAGGCTTGTGTGTCTTGACATTTCCATACGCATATCCAGGTATATATTCCCCAATAATCTTTGGCAGGTGGAGTCCGGATTTCTTGGCGTTCACAGTTTCGATCAGTTTGTTGACCTTTGCTTTCAATTCGGCTGTAGTGTCCTTCGTTACCCTTTGGAATTTAGTTTTGTCAGAGAGTATGAGGTTCATTTTCGCCATATATTCGTCTTTTTTAAGAATGACGTATATTGGCGACTTGTCACCTCTCCTGACAACTCTCTCCTTGTTCTCACGAAGGCTTTTAGCTGCCGCTTTGAGCTCGGGGGACAGTATGGTGCTTCTGTAGTTGCCTCGATTCTTTCCTCCTTCCACAATAAGTTCAATAGAACTTATTGCGGAAGAACTTCGTGAGAACAAGGAGATAGTTGTCAGGAGAGGTGACAAGTCGCCAATATACGTCATTCTTAAAAAAGACAAATATCTGACAAAAATGAACCTCATACTCTCTGGCCAAACTAAATTCCAAAGGGTAACGAAAGACACTACAGCCGAATTGAAAGCAAAGGTCAACAAACTGATAGAAACTGTGAACGCCAAGAAATCCGGACTCCACCTGCCAAAGATTATTGGGGAATATAAACCTGGATATGCGTATGGAAATGTCAAGACACACAAGCCTGGAAACCCACTTCGGCCAATCATTAGCCAGATACCCACACCCATGTACAGACTGGCGAAGCGACTCAACGGCCTGCTGACTCCTTATGTCCCTTGCGCATTCAGCCTGAAGTCTCCAAAGGAATTTATTGACTTACTGCGAGGCACACAGGCCACAGGGATAAGAGCCTCGTTGGACGTCGAATCACTGTTTACCAACGTACCTGTGGACGAGACAATCGGGATGATAGCCGACAGAGTGTATCGTGATCCGGCCTGTACTCCTCTTGACATACCTGAAAATATTCTAAGGAAACTACTCCAAGCTTGTACTAAAGAGGCACCCTTGTTGAGCCCGGATGGGCACATGTATAAGCAAGTAGATGGGGTCGCCATGGGTTCTCCCCTAGGTGTCCTGTTTGCAAACTTCTACATGGGTACCATCGAGCAAAAAGTCTTAGTCGACATGAACTTGAAACCGGCCATATACTGCAGGTATGTTGACGACATTTTTACACAGGTACTTGATGTCAGACATCTGCAGGAGCTGAAGGAGGCATTTGAGCAGAGTTCCGTGCTGCGTTTCACTTACGAGATGGAAAAGGATGGAAAGCTGCCCTTTCTAGATGTAAGTCATGGAAAAGAGCGGAGGTTTCCACACTGCAGTCTACACTAAGGAAACGAACATTGGAATGTGCCTAAATGCCAACAGCGACTGCCCAGATAGGTACAAGAGGAGTGTTGTTAACGCCTATGTCGACCGTGCTCTCAGCCACAGCTCAGAATGGAAGCAAGTCGACGAAGAACTCTGTAGGGTAAGGCAGGTCCTAGTCAACAACGGCTTCTCCAATGGTTTCGTCGAAGACATCATAAGAAGGAAAGTGAAATGCCATGCAACCTCTGAAGAGACAACTAACACAACACCTATACCCCCTATTAGACTATTTTACAGGAACTTCTTTTCCACAGCTCATAAAACAGAGGAAAGGGTCCTGAAAGTTATTGTTAATAGAAACGTTATCCCTACAGACAAAAATCAGAGGATACAACTGACGATTTACTATAAAACCAGAAAAACAGGCAGCCTACTCATGAGAAACTCTCCAGACACAAAGCAGAACGCTTTAAAAGAGACCAACGTCGTCTATGCCTTCAAATGCCCACTTGGGGACTGTATGCTCCAAAAAACCCAGTATATAGGCAAGACAGCAACATCTCTTTCTAGGCGTTTAACGATGAATAAACAACAGGGCTCCATTAAGGAACATATAATCTCTTCCCACAACCAAACCATCGCCAGAGAAATCCAAGTAAACAACACAGAAATCATCGATAGATACAGCGATAGCAGGCGGCTTGACGTTTGCGAGGCACTACACATTAAGAAGTCAACACCAGCAATCAACAGCCAATTAATGCACAACTATATTCTACCCACCTCAAGACTCCGCTCCAATATAGAAGCATCAAGAAATATGGACCAATAGGCTTTCTACAATCACTTCCATTTCAATACCCATTGTTTTGTGTTCTGTCTTGTGTTGATGAAACTAATACCCTATTAATGCCACCTCTTGTTCTGTCTTGTGTTGATTAAATTAATACCCTATTAATGCCACCTCACCCCATCCACATCACTCAAATGTAGATATAAACAAAATCGGAGATGCGTATGCGGATAATGCCACCTCACCCCACCCCATTAATGCCACCTCACCCCATCCACCTCACTCAAATGTAGATATAAACAAAATCGGAGATGCGTATGCGTATAAACTATTCAGTTGTGTATTTGTAAACTAAAGTCTTTGAAAATGTAATAAGGTTTACGAAACGCGCTCGTGTCGCGTCAGACTAGAAATAAAAATGAATTTTGGAGAATTGATTTTTGAATTACCTCCAACAGTGAAAAGAAATGTACGAAAGATTGAGAAAATTCGTGTTAGAATTATTAATCTTACTTTTTCGGTCATATTTAATAATATATGTTTACAGGAAAGACTGCTACCAAAATATACTAATATATATATATATATATATATATATATATATATATATATATATATATATATATATATATATATATATATATATATATATATATATATATATATATATATATATATATATATATATATATATATATGTCGTACCTAGTAGCCAGAATGCACTTCTCAGCCTTCTATGCAAGGCCAGATTTGCCTAATAAGCCAAGTTTTCCCGAATTAATATATTTTCTCTAATTTGTTTCTAATGAAATGATAAAGCTACCCATTTCATAATGTATGAGGTCAATTTTTTTTTATTTGAGTTAAAATTAACGTAGATATATGACCGAACCTAACCAACTCTACCTAACCTAACCTAACCCATCTTTATAGGTTAGGTTAGGTTAGGTAGCCGAAAAAGTTAGGTTAGGTTAGGTAGTCGAAAAACAATTAATTCAAGAAAACTTGGCTTATTAGGCAAATCGGGAGTTGCATAGTAGGCCGAGAAGTGCGTTCTGGCTACTAGGTACGACATATATATATATATATATATATATATATATATATATATATATATATATATATATATATATATATATATATATATATATATATATATATGTCGTACCTAGTAGCCAGAACTCACTTCTCAGCCTACTATTCAAGGCCCGATTTGCCTAATAAGCCAAGTTTTCCTGAATTAATATATTTACTATAATTTTTTTCTTATGAAATGATAAAGCTACCCTTTTCACTATGTATGAGGTCAATTTTTTTTTATTGGAGTTAAAATTAACGTAGATATATGACCGAACCTAACCAACCCTACCTAACCTAACCTAACCTATATATATAGGTAAGGTTAGGTTAGGTAGCCAAAAAAAGCCAGGTTAGGTTAGGTTAGGTAGGTTAGGTAGACGAAAAAACATTAATTCATGAAAACTTGGCTTATTAGGCAAATCGGGCCTTGCATAGTAGGCTGAGAAGTGAGTTCTGGCTACTAGGTACGACATATATATATATATATATATATATATATATATATATATATATATATATATATATATATATATATATATATATATATATATATATATATATATATATATATATATATATATATGTCGTACCTAATAGCCAGAACGCACTTCTCAGCCTACTATTCAAGGCCCGATTTGCCTAATAAGCCAAGTTTTCATGAATTAATGTTTTTTCGTCTACCTAACCTACCTAACCTAACCTAACCTAGCTTTTTTTGGCTACCTAACCTAACCTTACCTATAAATATAGGTTAGGTTAGGTTAGGTAGGGTTGGTTAGGTTCGGTCTTATATCTACGTTAATTTTAACTCCAATAAAAAAAAATTGACCTCATACATAGAGAAAAGGGTTCCTTTATCATTTCATAAGAAAAAAACTTTAGTAAATATATTAATTCAGGAAAACTTGGCTTATTAGGCAAATCGGGCCTTAAATAGTAGGCTGAGAAGTGAGTTCTGGCTACTAGGTACGACATATATATAAATATATATATATTAATATATGTTGTACCTAGTAGCCAGAACGCACTTCCCAGCCTACTATGCAAGGCCCGATTTGCCTAATAAGCCAAGTTTTCCTGAATTAATATATTTTCTGTAATTTTTTTCTTATGAAATGATAAAGCTACCCATTTCATTATGTATGAGGTCAATTTTTTTTGATTGAAGTTAAAATTAACGTAGATATATGACCGAACCTAACCAACCCTACCTAACCTAACTTAATCTATCTTTATAGGTTAGGTTTGGTTAGGTAGCCGAAAAAGTTAGGTTAGGTTAGGTTAGGTAGGTTAGGTAGTCGAAAAACAATTAATTCATGAAAACTTGGCTTATTAGGCAAATCGGGCCTTGCATAGTAGGCTGAGAAGTGCGTTCTGGCTACTAGGTACAACATATATATATATATATATATATATATATATATATATATATATATATATATATATATATATATATATATATATATATATATATATATATATATGTCGTACCTAGTAGCCAGAACTCACTTCTCAGCCTGCTATTCAAGGCCCGATTTGCCTAATAAGCAAAGTTTTCCTGAATTATTATATTTACTATAATTTATTTCTTATGAAATGATAAAGCAACCCTTTTCTCTATGTATGAGGTCAATTTTTTTTTATTGGAGTTAAAATTAACGTAGATATATGACCGAACCTAACCAACCCTACCTAACCTAACCTATATTTATAGGTAAGGTTAGGTTAGGTAGCCAAAAAAAGCTAGGTTAGGTTAGGTAGGTTAGGTAGACGAAAAAACATTAATTCATGAAAACTTGGCATATTAGGCAAATCGGGCCTTGAATAGTAGGCTGAGAAGTGCGTTCTGGCTATTAGGTACGACATATATATATATATATATATATATATATATATATATATATATATATATATATATATATATATATATATATATATGTCGTACCTAGTAGCCAGAACGCACTTCTCAGCCTACTTTGCAAGGCCCGATTTGCCTAATAAGCCAAGTTTTCATGAATTAATATATTTTCTCTATTTTTTTCTTATGAACTGATAAAGCTACCCATTTCATTATGTATGAGGTCAATTTTATTTTATTGGAGGTAAAATTAATGTAGATATATGACCGAACCTAACCAACCCTACCTAACCTAACCTAACCTATCTCTATAAGTTAGGTTAGGTAAGGTAGCCGAAAAAGTTAGGTTAGGTTAGGTTAGGTAGGTTAGGTTGTCGAAAAAACATTAATTCATGAAAACTTGGCTTATTAGGCAAATCGGGCCTTGCATAGTAGGCTGAGAAGTGCGTTCTGGCTACTAGGTACGACATATATATATATATATATATATATATATATATATATATATATATATATATATATATATATATATATATATATATATATATATATATATATATATATATATATATACATATATATATATATATATACATATATATATATATATATATATATATGTATATATATATATATATATATATATATATATATATATATATATATATATATATATATATGTCGTACCTAGTAGCCAGAATGCACTTCTCAGCCTACTATGCAAGGCCCGATTTGCCTAATAAGCCAAGTTTTCTTGAATTAATATATTTTCTCTAATTTTTTTCTTATGAAATGATAAAGCTACCCATTTCATTATGTATGAGGTCAATTTTTTTTTATTGGAGTTAAAATTAACGTAGATATGTGACCGAACCTAACCAACCCTACCTAACTTAACCTAACCTATCTTTATAAGTTAGGTTAGGTTAGGTAGCCGAAAAAGTTAGGTTAGGTTAGGTTAGGTAGGTTAGGTAGTCGAAAAAACATTAATTAATGAAAACTTGGCTTACTAGGCAAATTGGGCCTTGCAAAGTAGGCTGAGAAGTGCGTTCTGGCTACTAGGTACGACATATATATATATATATATATATATATATATATATATATATATATATATATATATATATATATATATATATATATATATATATATATATATATATATATATATATATATATATATATATATACATATATATACATATATATACATATATATATATATATATATATATGCGAACAAGCCTGAATGGTCCCCAGGACAATATGCAACTGAAAACTCACACCCCAGAAGTGACTCGAACCCATACTCCCAGAAGCAACGCAACTGGTATGTACAAGACGCCTTAATCCACTTGACCATCACGACCGGACAAAATGAGGTGATAGCCGAGGCTATTTGAACCACCCCACCGCCGGCACTCGGATAGTAATCTTGGGCATAGCATTTTACCAAATCACCTCATTCTTTGGGGCACACGTGAGGAACACAAATGCGAACAAGCGTGAATGGTCCCCAGGACAATATGCAACTGAAAACTCACACCCCAGAAGTGACTCGAACCCATACTCCCAGAAGCAACGCAACTGGTATGTACAAGATGCCTTAATCCACTTGACCATCACGACCGGACAAAATGAGGTGATAGCCGAGGCTATTTGAACCACCCCACCGCCGGCACTCGGATAGTAATCTTGGGCATAACATTTTACCAAATCACCTCATTCTTTGGGGCACACGTGAGGAACACAAATGCGAACAAGCCTGAATGGTCCCCAGGACAATATGCAACTGAAAACTCACACCCCAGAAGTGACTCGAACCCATACTCCCAGAAGCAACGCAACTGGTATGTACAAGACGCCTTAATCCACTTGACCATCACGACCAGACAAAATGAGGTGATAGCCGAGGCTATTTGAACCATATATATATATATATATATATATATATATATATATATATATATATATATATATATATATATATATATATATATATATATATATATATATATATATATATGTCGTACCTAGTAGCCAGAACGCACTTTCAGCCTACTATGCAAGGCCCGATTTGCCTAATAAGCCAAGTTTTCATGAATTAATATATTTTCTCTATTTTTTTCTTATGAAATGATAAAGCTACCCATTTCATTATGTATGAGGTCAATTTTTTTTTATTGGAGTTAAAATTAATATAGATATATGACCGAACCTAACCAATCCTACCTAACCTAACCTAACCTATCTTTATAGGTTAGGTTAGGTTAGGTAGCCGAAAATGTTAGGTTAGGTTAGGTTAGGTAGGTTAGGTAGTCGAAAAAACATTAATTCATGAAAACTTGGCTTATTAGTCAAATCGTGCCTTGCATAGTAGGCTGAGATGTGCGTTCTGGCTACTAGGTACGACATATATATATATATATATATATATATATATATATATATATATATATATATGTCGTACCTAGTAGCCAGAACTCACTTCTCAGCCTACTATTCAAGGCCCGATTTGCCTAATAAGCCAAGTTTTCCTGAATTAATATATTAACTATAATTTTTTTCTTATGAAATGATAAAGCAACCCTTTTCTCTATGTATGAGGTCAATTTTTTTTTATTGGAGTTAAAATTAATGTAGATATATGACCGAACCTAACCAACCCTACCTAACCTAACCTAACCTATATTTATAGGTAAGGTTAGGTTAGGTAGCCAAAAAAAGCTAGGTTAGGTTAGGTTAGGTAGGTTAGGTAGACGAAAAAACATTAATTCATGAAAACTTGGGTTATTAGGCAAATCGGGCCTTGAATAGTAGGCTGAGAAGTGCGTTCTGGCTATTAGGTACGACATATATATATATATATATATATATATATATATATATATATATATATATATATATATATATATATATATATATATATATATATATATATATATACATATATATATATATATATACATATATATATATATATATATATATATATATATATATATATATATATGTCGTACCTAGTAGCCAGAACTCACTTCTCAGCCTACTATTCAAGGCCCGATTTGCCTAATAAGCCTAGTTTTCCTGAATTAATATATGTACTATAATTTTTTTCTTATGAAATGATAAAGCAACCCTTTTCTCTATGTATGAGGTCAATTTTTTTTTATTGGAGTTAAAATTAACGTAGATATATGACCGAACCTAACCAACCCTACCTAACCTAACCTAACCTATATTTATAGGTAAGGTTAGGTTAGGTAGCCAAAAAAAGCTAGGTTAGGTTAGGTTAGGTAGGTTAGGTAGACGAAAAAACATTAATTCATGAAAACTTGGCTTATTAGGCAAATCGGGCCTTGAATAGTAGGCTGAGAAGTGCGTTCTGGCTATTAGGTACGACATATATATATATATATATATGTCGTACCTAGTAGCCAGAACGCACTTCTCAGCCTACTATACAAGGCCCGATTTGCCTAATAAGCCAAGTTTTCATGAATTAATTGTTTTTCGACTACCTAACCTACCTAACCTAACCTAACCTAACATTTTCGGCTACCTAACCGAACCTAACCTATAAAGATAGGTTAGGTTAGGTTAGGTAGGGTTGGTTAGGTTCGGTCATATATCTACGTTAATTTTAACTCCAATAAAAAAAAATTGACCTCATACATAATGAAATGGGTAGCTTTATCATTTCATAAGAAAAAAATTAGAGAAAATATATTAATTCAGAAAAACTTGGCTTATTAGGCAAATCGGGCCTTGAATAGTAGGCTGAGAAGTGCGTTCTGGCTACTAGGTACGACATATATATATATATATATATATATATATATATATATATATATATATATATATATATATATATATATATATATATATATATATATGTCGTACCTAGTAGCCAGAACGCACTTTTCAGCCTACTATACAAGGCCCAATTTGCCTAATAAGCCAAGTTTTCCGGAATTAATATATTTTCTCTAATTTTTTTCTTACGAAATGATAAAGCTACCCATTTCATTATGTATGAGGTCAATTTTTTTTTATTGGAGTTAAAATTAACGTAGATTTATGACCGAACCTAACCAACCCTACCTAACCTAACCTAACCTATCTTTATAGGTTAGGTTAGGTTAGGTAGCTGAAAAAGTTAGGTTAGGTTAGGTTAGGTAGGTTAGGTAGTCGAAAAACAATTAATTCATGAAAACTTGGCTTATTAGGCAAATCGGGCCTTGCATAGTAGGCTGAGAAGTGCGTTCTGGCTACTAGGTACGACATATATATATATATATATATATATATATATATATATATATATATATATATATATATATATATATATATATATATATATATGTCGTACCTAGTAGCCAGAATGCACTTCTCAGCCTACTATGCAAGGCCCGATTTGCCTAATAAGCCAAGTTTTCTTGAATTAATATATTTTCTCTAATTTTTTTCTTATGAAATGATAAAGCTACCCATTTCATTATGTATGAGGTCAATTTTTTTTTATTGGAGTTAAAATTAACGTAGATATGTGACCGAACCTAACCAACCCTACCTAACTTAACCTAACCTATCTTTATAAGTTAGGTTAGGTTAGGTAGCCGAAAAAGTTAGGTTAGGTTAGGTTAGGTAGGTTAGGTAGCCGAAAAACAATTAATTCATGAAAACTTGGCTTACTAGGCAAATTGGGCCTTGCAAAGTATGCTGAGAAGTGCGTTCTGGCTACTAGGTACGACATATATATATATATATATATATATATATATATATATATATATATATATATATATATATATATATATATATATATATATATATATATATATATATATACATATATATATATACATGCATACATGCATATATACATGCTGCTAGCTTTCTTTTCCAGCGCCTCAGTGTGGCGATACAGAGGGGAAATGCGCACTGCATCCAGGGTTCCTGCCCGCCATCTGAGGAGCTGGAGGAACTCGACAACCTATGATAACCATCTTTGTAACCCATATGTAACTCCTTTTCTGTAACAAAGCTCAAATAAAGTAAATATATATGTGTACATACAAAAGAATGGGGGTTGTAGGAGAAGATAATATTAGTGTTCAGTGAGAAACCACAAGGTCTCCTCTGAATACTTTTTATTTTCTTCTCCGAGGCTATGGGTCCCCACATTGGCACCAGAGGTGGTACCCTCACAAACTTCCCAATATATATATATATATATATATATATATATATATATATATATATATATATATATATATATATATATATATATATATATATATATATATATATATATGTCGTACCTAGTAGCCAGAATGCACTTCTTGGCCTACTTTGCAAGGCCCGACTTGCCTAATAGGCCGAGTGATTTTTGTTAATTTCAATAATTTGTTTCCAATTAGTTTATTTTAAATATTATTATTATATTATATTAGGAATATAAATTATTGACGTAGTTGTGTTAGTTTAGGTTAGGTTAAGATATGTTAGGTAGGGTTGGTTAGGTCGGTCATATATCTACGTTAGTTATAACTCAAATTTAAACAAATTAACTGATACATATTGAAACAGGCAGATTTATCATTTCATAAGAAATAAAATTAGAAAAAATTATAAATTCAGGAAAACTTGGCTTATTAGGCAAATCGGGCCTTGCATAGTAGGCTGAGTACGACGTTCTGGCTACTTGGTACAACATATATATATATATATATATATATATATATATATATATATATATATATATATATATATATATATATATATATATATATATATATATATATATATATATATATATATATATATATATTATTAAATATGACCGAAAAAGTAAGATTAATAATTCTAACACGAATTTTCTCAATCTTTCGTACATTACGCTTCACTGTTGGAGGTAAATCAAAAATCACTTCTCCAAAATTCATTTTTATTTCTAGTCTGACGCGACACGGGCGCGTTTCGTAAAACTTATTACATTTTCAAAGACTTCACAAATACACAACTGATTAGAACTTACGTATCTCTGCTATTATATCTACATTTGAGTGAGGTGGGAGGGATGACGTGGCATATAGTGATGTGGCATTAACACAAGACAGAACATGAGGGGATATTAATAGGGTATTAAAAGTATCAACACAAGACAGAACAGAAACAATGGGTATTGAATAGAAGTGTTTGTAGAAAGCCTATTGGTCCATATTTCTTGATGCTTCTTTATTGGAGCGGAGTCTTGAGGTGGGTAGAATATAGTTGTGCAATAATTGGCTGTTGATTGCTGGTGTTGACTTCTTGATGTGTAGTGCCTCGCAAACGTCAAGCCGCCTGCTATCGCTGTATCTATCGATGATTTCTGTGTTGTTTACTAGGATTTCTCTGGCGATGGTTTGGTTATGGGAAGAGATTATATGTTCCTTAATGGAGCCCTGTTGTTTATGCATCGTTAAACGCCTAGAAAGAGATGTTGTTGTCTTGCCTATATACTAGGTTTTTTGGAGCTTACAGTCCCTAAGTGGGCATTTGAAGGCATAGACGACGTTAGTCTCTTTTAAAGCGTTCTGTTTCGTGTCTGGAGAGTTTCTCATGAGTAGGCTGGCCGTTTTTCTGGTTTTATAGTAAATCGTCAGTTGTATCCTCTGTATTTTTGTCTGTAGGGATAACGTTTCTATTAACAATATCTTTCAGGACCCTTTCCTCTGTTTTATGAGCTGTGGAAAAGAAGTTCCTGTAAAATAGTCTAATAGGGGGTATAGGTGTTGTGTTAGTTGTCTCTTCAGAGGTTGCATGGCTTTTCACTTTCCTTCTTATGATGTCTTCGATGAAACCATTGGAGAAGCCGTTATTGACTAGAACCTGCCTTACCCTACAGAGTTCTTCGTCGACTTGCTTCCATTCTGAGCTGTGGCTGAGAGCACGGTCGACGTATGCGTTAACAACACTCCTCTTGTACCTGTCAGGGCAGTCGCTGTTGGCATTTAGGCACATTCCTATGTTTGTTTCCTTAGTGTAGACTGCAGTGTGGAAACCTCCGCCCTTTTCCATGACTGTTACATCTAGAAAAGGCAGCTTCCCATCCTTTTCCGTCTCGTAAGTGAAACGCAGCACGGAACTCTGCTCAAATGCCTCCTTCAGCTCCTGCAGATGTCTGACATCAGGTACCTGTGTAAAAATGTCGTCAACATACCTGCAGTATATGGCCGGTTTCAAGTTCATGTCGACTAAGACTTTTTGCTCGATGGTACCCATGTAGAAATTTGCAAACAGGACACCTAGGGGAGAACCCATGGCGACCCCATCTACCTGCTTATACATGTGCCCATCCGGGCTCAAGAAGGGTGCCTCTTTAGTACAAGCTTGGAGTAGTTTCCTCAGAATACTTTCTGGCATGTCAAGAGGAGTACAGGCTGGATCACGATACACTCTGTCGGCTATCATTCCGATTGTCTCGTCCACAGGTACGTTGGTAAACAGCGATTCTACGTCCAACGAGGCTCTTATCCCTGTGGCCCGTGTGCCCCGCAGTAAGTCCACAAATTCCTTTGGAGACTTCAGGCTGAAGGCGCAAGGAACATAAGGAGTCAGCAGGCCGTTGAGTCGCTTCGCCAGTCTGTACGTGGGTGTGGGTATCTGGCTAATGATTGGCCGAAGTGGGTTTCCAGGCTTGTGCGTCTTGACATTTCCATACGCATATCCAGGTTTATATGACCAAACTAAGTTCCAAAGGGTAACGAAGGACACTACAGCCGAATTAAAAGCAAAGGTCAACAAACTGATCGAAACTGTGAACGCCAAGAAATCCGGACTCCACCTGCCAAAGATCATTGGGGAATATGGGTTCTCCCCTAGGTGTCCTGTTTGCAAACTTCTACATGGGTACCATCGAGCAAAAAGTCTTAGTCGACATGAACTTGAAACCGGCCATATACTGCAGGTATGTTGACGACATTTTTACACAGGTACCTGATGTCAGACATCTGCAGGAGCTGAAGGAGGCATTTGAGCAGAGTTCCGTGCTGCGTTTCACTTACGAGACGGAAAAGGATGGGAAGCTGCCTTTTCTAGATGTAACAGTCATGGAAAAGGGCGGAGGTTTCCACACTGCAGTCTACACTAAGGAAACAAACATAGGAATGTGCCTAAATGCCAACAGCGACTTCCCTGACAGGTACAAGAGGAGTGTTGTTAACGCATACGTCGACCGTGCTCTCAGCCACAGCTCAGAATGGAAGCAAGTCGACGAAGAACTCTGTAGGGTAAGGCAGGTTCTAGTCAATAACGGCTTCTCCAATGGTTTCATCGAAGACATCATAAGAAGGAAAGTGAAAAGCCATGCAACCTCTGAAGAGACAACTAACACAACACCTATACCCCCTATTAGACTATTTTACAGGAACTTCTTTTCCACAGCTCATAAAACGGAGGAAAGGGTCCTGAAAGATATTGTTAATAGGAACGTTATCCCTACAGACAAAAATCAGAGGATACAACTGACGATTTACTATAAAACCAGAAAAACGGCCAGCCTACTCATGAGAAACTCTCCAGACGCAAAACAGAACGCTTTAAAAGAGACTAACGTCGTCTATGCCTTCAAATGCCCACTTGGGGACTGTAAGCTCCAAAAAACCTAGTATATAGGCAAGACAACAACATCTCTTTCTAGGCGTTTAACGATGCATAAACAACAGGGCTCCATTAAGGAACATATAATCTCTTCCCATAACCAAACCATCGCCAGAGAAATCCTAGTAAACAACACAGAAATCATCGATAGATACAGCGATAGCAGGCGGCTTGACGTTTGCGAGGCACTACACATCAAGAAGTCAACACCAGCAATCAACAGCCAATTATTGCACAACTATATTCTACCCACCTCAAGACTCCGCTCCAATAAAGAAGCATCAAGAAATATGGACCAATAGGCTTTCTACAAACACTTCTATTCAATACCCATTGTTTCTGTTCTGTCTTGTGTTGATACTTTTAATACCCTATTAATATCCCCTCATGTTCTGTCTTGTGTTAATGCCACATCACTATATGCCACGTCATCCCTCCCACCTCACTCAAATGTAGATATAATAGCAGAGATACATAAGTTCTAATCAGTTGTGTATTTGTGAAGTCTTTGAAAATGTAATAAGTTTTACGAAACGCGCCCGTGTCGCGTCAGACTAGAAATAAAAATGAATTTTGGAGAAGTGATTTTTGATTTACCTCCAACAGTGAAGCGTAATGTACGAAAGATTGAGAAAATTCGTGTTAGAATTATTAATCTTACTTTTTCGGTCATAT
Source organism: Procambarus clarkii (assembly GCF_040958095.1). Lineage (NCBI taxonomy): Eukaryota > Metazoa > Arthropoda > Malacostraca > Decapoda > Cambaridae > Procambarus > Procambarus clarkii. Next base: position 24,754,625 of record NC_091184.1, on the reverse strand, counting down.
TTAATAATATATGTCTACAGGAAAGACTGCTACCAAAATATACTAATATATATATATATATATATATATATATATATATATATATATATATATATATATATATATATATATATATATATATATATATATATATATATATGTTGTACCTAGAACAACATTTGTCCGATTTGCCTAATAGGCTAAGTTTTCCTGAACTTATATATTTTTCTCACTTTTTTCCTTTGATATTATAAACCTTTCCATTTCATCATTTATAAGTTAATTTGGTAAAATTTGAGTTAAAACTAACGTAGATATATGACCGAACCTAACCAACCCTACCTAACCTCACCTAACCTATCTAAACTAACACAACTAAGTAAATAATTTATGTTTCTATTATAATAAAATAATAATAATTATAATAAATTAATTGGGAACTATTTATTGAAAAAAAAATCACTCGGCCTATTAGGCAAATCGGGCCTTGCATAGTAGGCTGAGAAGTGCGTTCTGGCTACTAGGTACGACATATATATATATATATATATATATATATATATATATATATATATATATATATATATATGTCGTGCCTAGTAGCCAGAACGCACTTCTCAGCCTACTATGCAAGGCCTAATTTGCGTAATAAGCCAAGTTTTCATGAATTAATTGTTTTTCGACTACCTAACCTACCTAACCTAACCTAACCTAACTTTTTCGGCTACCTAACCTAACCTTTAAAGATAGGTTAGGTTAGGGTAGATAGGGTTGGTATATATATATATATATATATATATATATATATATATATATATATATATATATATATATATATATATATATATATATATATATATATATATATATATATATGTCGTACCTAATAGCCAGAACGCACTTCTCAGCCTACTATTCAAGGCCCGATTTGCCTAATAAGCCAAGTTTTCATGAATTAATGTTTTTTCGTCTACCTAACCTACCTAACCTAACCTAACCTAGCTTTTTTTGGCTACCTAACCTAACCTTACCTATAAATATAGGTTTGGTTAGGTTAGGTAGGGTTGGTTAGGTTCGGTCATATATCTACGTTAATTTTAACTCCAATAAAAAAAAATTGACCTCATACATAGAGAAAAGGGTTGCTTTATCATTTCATAAGAAAAAAATTATAGTAAATATATTAATTCAGGAAAACTTGGCTTATTAGGCAAATCGGGCCTTGAATAGTAGGCTGAGAAGTGAGTTCTGGCTACTAGGTACGACATATATATATATATATATATATATATATATATATATATATATATATATATATATATATATATGTCGTACTTATTAGCCAGAACGCACTTCTCAGCCTACTATGCAAGGCCAAATTTGCCTAATAAGCCAAGTTTTCATGAATTAATTGTTTTTCGACAACCTAACCTACCTAACCTAACGTAACCTAACTTTTTCGGTTACCTTACCTAACCTAACGTTTAAAGATAGGTTAGGTTAGGTTAGGTAGGGTTGGTTAGGTTCGGTCATATATCTACGTTAATTTTAACTTCAATAAAAAAAAATTGACCTCATGCGTAATGAAATGGATAGCTTTATCATTTCATAAGAAAAAAATTAGAGAAAATATATTAATTCAGTAAAACTTGGCTTATTAGGCAAATCGGGCCTTGCATAGTAGGCAGAAAAGTGCGTTCTGGCTACTAGGTACGACATATATATATATATATATATATATATATATATATATGTCGTGCCTAGTAGCCAGAACGCACTTCTCAGCCTACTATGCAAGGCCTAATTTGCGTAATAAGCCAAGTTTTCATGAATTAATTGTTTTTCGACTACCTAACCTAACCTAACCTAACTTTTTCGGCTACCTAACCTAACCTAACCTTTAAAGATAGGTTAGGTTAGGGTAGATAGGGTTGGTTAGGTTCGGTCATATATCTACGGTAATTTTAACTCCAATAAAAAAAAATTGACCTCATACATAATGAAATGAGTAGCTTTATCATTTCGTAAGAAAAAATATACAGAAAATAAATTAATTCAGGAAAACTTGGCTTATTAGGCAAATCGGGCCATGCATAGTAGGCCGAGAAGTGCATTCTGGCTACTAGGTACGACATATATATATATATATATATATATATATATATATATATATATATATATATATATATATATATATATATATATATATATATATATTTATATATATATATATATATATATATATATATATATATATATATATATATATATATATATATATATATATATGACCGCATATTCTGTATTTATTATTTTCTGGTTTAGGGCTTCTATCCCTCTAACTATTTTCTTAGCATCAGGGCTAAATTGAAATAGGAGTTCTCCAAAACTCATTTTCGTACTTTTAAGGTGAAGAAAAGAAGTGATTTACTATAGAGAGTATTACACTTATTTGTATAATTTGCACGACGTTTCGAACCTCCATGGTTCATTCTCAAGTGAAGAGATCTTACAATACTAGTTGATTTTATACCCGCATTAGGTCAGGTGATAATACAATGAAGGTGAAAACACGGGGGATACATAAGGGATAAACATAGGGGCTGCAGAAGGCTTATTGGCCCATACGAGGCATCTCCTATCTAAACACAAAGTTTAATCCAGCGTAATTGGCCTGTTATGTTGGACATTGTCTTCTGTGTTGGCATCGATATGTTCTTGTCTTGTCCTTACTCTCATTTCAATTTAGCCCTGATGCTAAGAAAATAGTTAGAGGGATAGAAGCCCTAAACCAGAAAATAATAAATACAGAATATGCGGTCATATTCAATGAAACATGTTTGAAAGAAAACCTGCTGCCAGTATACACCAATATAAATAATATTTTAGAAAATAATATTTTAGATTTAGTGTTAACTAACAGGGAAACGCAAATTAATGACATCGAAATAGGGAGTGAGCTAGGGAGCAGTGATCACAAAGAAATCAGATTTAGCATAGAATGGAATAGACCAGTAGGAGAAAATTCTGTTAAAGTGCCAGATTTTCGAAAAGCTGATTTTAATAGCCTAAGAAATTTTTTGGGTCAAATTGATTGGAAAGGCTTGGGTATGGGGTGTGGGCCGGTCTTGGAGCGAGACATGAACCCAGCGATAGGTGACTTAAATGGGGATTTCGATGTGGATTCAATATATAACTTATTTAAGAATATTCTAAACAAAGCACAGGAACGTAGTATACCATACAAATTGAATAGATCGTATACTAATGACCCAAAGTGGATAACAAAGAATTTGAAGAACCTTATAGGTAAAAAGAGAGCTTGGTACAAAAGGATTAAAAATGGGGAGGTCACTTTAGAACAGGAATTCGTACAACTGGTTAGAAATGTTAAAAAAGAGATAAGGAAAGCAAAAAGAAACTATGAAGTTCGCATAGCAGGGCAAGCAAAGACAAATCCTAAAGGGTTTTTTCAGTTATATCGTACTAAGACTAGGGAAAGGATAGGTCCATTAAAAACTGAGACAGGTCAAATAACAGATAGTGATGAAGAGATGAGTAGTATTTTTAATAAATATTTTGTATCTGTATTTACTAAAGAGGAACTTAACAATATGCCTTCAGCCGAACAAGTCTATGTGGGTGGGGACGAGGACAGGTTGACGAGTTTAGCAGTTACCAGGGAGGATGTTCTTAAACAAATAGTAAAACTCAAACCAAACAAATCCCCAGGGCCGGATGAAGTGTTTGCTAGGGTGCTTAAAGAATGCAAAGAGGAGCTTTGTGACCCACTGTCAACCATATTTAATAAATCAATAGAGTCAGGCAGAGTGCCAGAGTTTTGGAAAGTTGCTAATGTGATACCAGTTTTTAAGAAAGGAGATAGATCACTTGCGTCTAACTATCGACCAATTAGCCTAACGTCTATTGTGGGAAAGTTACTCGAATCTATAATAGCAAATAAAATTCGTCTTCATCTTGAAAAACATAAATTAATAATTGAGTCGCAACATGGTTTTATAAATGGCCGTTCATGTTTAACAAATTTGTTATCTTTTTATTCTAGCATTGTTGAGGCAGTTGATAGTGGTAAGGATTGCGATGTTGTATACCTTGACTTTAGCAAAGCTTTTGATACAGTGCCACATGAAAGACTGATTAAAAAAATAGAGTCTCATGGTATTGGGGGTGCTATATTAAGCTGGATTAGGGCATGGCTATACCAAAGGAAACAGAGAGTTAGTATAAATGGAATCAAGTCAGAGTGGGAAAATGTTGTAAGTGGAGTGCCTCAAGGCTCTGTCCTGGGACCTCTGTTGTTTATAATATATATAAATGATTTAGATTCAGGTTTGAGTAGCAACATTTGCAAATTTGCCGATGATACGAAAATCGGTAGGGAAATTAATTCGGAGGAGGACTCACTATCACTTCAAGTTGATCTAGATAGGGTTTTGAAATGGTCAAAGGATTGGCAGATGCAGTTTAATGCTGATAAATGTAAAGTTCTGAGGTTAGGTAATGATGATAGAGTTACAAGATACGAGCTAGATGGTGTTGTGATTGCGAAGTCGGATTGCGAAAGGGATCTGGGAGTTATGATTAGTAAGAATTTAAAACAAAAGGATCAATGCATAAATGTTCGTAATAAGGCAAATCGGACACTTGGATTTATTAATCGCAGCGTTAGTAACAAGACACCTGGTGTGGTTCTCAAGCTATATCTTGCTCTAGTTAGGCCCCATTTAGATTATGCAGTTCAGTTTTGGTCGCCATATTATAGAATGGATATAAATTCACTTGAACGTGTCCAGCGTAGGATGACTAAGTTAATTCCCCAAATTAGAAATCTTTCATATGAAGAAAGATTAACAAAGCTTAAGTTGCATTCACTGGAAAGGCGAAGAGTTAGGGGTGACATGATAGAGGTTTACAAGTGGATGAATGGACATAACCGGGGGGATATTAATAGGGTATTAAAAGTATCAACACAGGACAGAACACGAAACAATGGATATAAATTGGATAAGTTTAGATTTAGGAAAGACTTGGGTAAATACTGGTTCAGTAACAGGGTTGTTGATTTGTGGAACCAATTGCCGCGTAACATTGTGGAGGTGGGGTCCCTCGATTGTTTCAAGCACGGGTTGGACAAGTATATGAGTGGGATTGGGTGGTTATAGAATAGGAGCTGCCTCGTATGGGCCAATAGGCCTTCTGCAGTTACCTTTGTTCTTATGTTCTTATGTTCTTATATATATATATATATATATATATATATATATATATATATATATATATATATATATATATATATATATATATATATATATATATATATATATATATATATATATATATATATATATATGTCGTACCTCGTAGCCAGAACGCACTTCTCAGCCTACTATGCAAGGCCCGATTTGCCTAATAAGCCAAGTTTTCATGAATTAATTGTTTTTCGACTACCTAATCTACCTAACCTAATCTAACCTAACTTTTTCGGCTACCTAACCAAACCTAACTTTTTCGGCTACCTAACCAAACCTAACCTATAAAGATAGGTTAGGTTAGGTTAGGTAGGGTTGGTTAGGTTCGGTCATATATCTACGTTAATTTTTACTCCAATAAAAAAAAATTGACCTCATACATAATGAAATGGGTAGCTTTATCATTTCATAAGAAAAAAATTAGAGAAAATATATTAATTCAGTAAAACTTGGCTTATTAGGCAAATCGGGCCTTGCATAGTAGGCTGAGAAGTGCGTTCTGGCTACTAGGTACGACATATATATATATATATATATATATATATATATATATATATATATATATATATATATATATATATATATATATATATATATATATATATATATATATATACATATATATATATATATATATATATATATATATATATATATATATATATATATATATATATATATATATATATATATATATATATATATATATATATACTTTTGTCTAGGGCTTTTAGACTAAGGTATTTACAGTTACCTACCTGCAGCAAGCTTTCACAAACGTGTAGCCACACCGAGAGGGAGACTATTTCTGCTGGACTCATCCTTGTGGACACCTGTGTTCAGTGGTCACGTTCAGAAATGTAACATGTGTTGAGAATGCGGGGGTGGGGGGGAGGGTTTAGATAAGACTCTTAGCCTGGCGGGTAGCGGGGGAGGGATGGAAATGTTGAGTTAAATAACTGAAGAACAAAGCATTACTTGGGTGTGTATAAATCATCAAATCCCTCGTCCTCCCCAATATCTCTCACTCCCTCGTCCCCTCGTTCTCCCTACCATTCCCCCCTCCCTCGTCTCCTCATCCTCCCCACTATCCCCACTTCGGCATGATTTACTGCATCAAAGTTTTAAATACACTTCAAAGTAGACAATTACAAGTATCAATTAAACCAAATTCGTGAAATACATTAGAATGGGAAAGTGAACAAACGAGACTCCAGCCTCTAGCTCCAGAAATTGATTTCATGGGACGGCAAGAAGAAAACGAAACACAAACACAACAAAGCACCCAGCACAGCCGGGTGGATAAAGTAAGGCAGAAAGGCTCACTTCACTCTAAATGGCGAGACACTACTCCCAGCTTGGTGCACTATACCGAATAGAGACGGTAGACCATCTCCAGTGATGTAAGATATACTTCGTCATGATTTACCGCATCAAAGTCTGGTTTCGGGGGGAAAACAATTTCACCAGGTCCCAGATACTATCGAAAATTGTCAACACCACCAACGCAGCACCACTGGACATCCGCACCGACGGCGTCGGTGCGGAACTCCTCTACTCAAGCGAGGCAGCTCTAAAACAACTGTTTGCTCCAGAACACCAGGACGGCCTACGAAACGCAGACCTAATCATCGTACCTACCCGGTGCTACTTGGCTGATAGAACCATCTTCGTCAGTCGCACCAGCGTCTTCATCGCCTCCCAGGTCCCTGACACCATTTTGTCAAGCATCAACATCTGAAACCCGGCGTTGACTACAATCCACGTTAAAGTCATCAGGAACGACGACAACCTACGGTCTACTCTGAAGGTGACCTTCTCTTCAGCTGCAGCAGTGACCCAAGCAGTAGAAAACGGTTTCAGATGCCTGGACATATCCATCACGCCAAACACTGTCAAGAAAGAACGTTACTACCTCATACGTCAATACCACAAGTGCTATTAGTAGACCAAGACACCAAGAACTGCCCACAAGCACAGGAAAAGTGCAGCATCTGCACTCAAAATCATCATTTCAGAGACTTTCAGTCGACCATCAAACTGTGTCTCAACTGCGAGGGAGCACACACACTGCCGGCTCCACGGACTGCCCCATAAGAACTGAAGACATTCGGAAATCGGCACCTGTCGGACCAACCCCCAATCAGTCGGTGAGCTTCAACATTCAGGCCACGACGTTCTCAGTGTTACCCAACTCCTCTGCTACACCGACGTTCGCACCAGACCAGCCCCTCCCCACCTCACTGGGGGCCCAGCTCACAGGCGACGTCAGCCCAGACCATCAGCACACCAAACAACCAATTAGCGGCCTCGGCCGCCACCATCCTGAGCCCTCTGCTTACTAGCCTTGCGGAGAAGCTGGCAGGAAAAAACTTCACCAAGTACGTAGCTGTGCTCAACAGGCTACTAGGAACAAATGGTCTGTCTAAGACGTCGGTCCCATAGGATCTACTACAGACTCCACAACATACCACAACTCAACCAGTACAGATCCCAACATCGGCAGAAACCGGAGCAACATCGGAACCAACAACAACAACAATACCGGCGACGCCTCTGATACCGGAACCGACAACAAGGCCAGCTGCACCAACGACTCAGGCTCCAGCTGACCACCAATCAGTGGCAACCGCAACTCCCTCCACCGGACTGCCAAAGAAAAAACAGAAAATAGAGAATCACCAGGCTGCTGCAACGGCAATAATACCAGAAACTAAACCAGCAATCGACGAGAACCTCAAAGTCACCTACTTCGAACTAGACAACGAACCAGAAACTGTAGACGGGGGTCGCGTGAAACGCCCCTGCTATTTGCTTTTCATCGACGACAAAAACTTCCCGGGTAACCTCCAATCAAGACAACAGCTGGCAAGAATGTGTAACCGGATCATCTCAACCAAGAACCACGACAAATTCCCTCACCGAATGTTTGTCCACGCCCACACAATAACCCACTACATGTGGCATCTTAACCTGATACTGAATTACTATGACCCGGAATGCAAAAGAAGGAATCAGTTCTTTCCTACTAAAACCGACGATCGCGATGGAACGTTGCTACCACCCCTGAGGTGTGGACTATTCAAGAGATACTATGACTAACAGTGTACACCCACCACTCAGTCAATAGACTCACCACCTCAACAGGGTAAACGCCTCCTCCAAGTCAGACAGAGCACTACAAC